>NW_012148730.1:2824387-2825880 GCF_000956105.1 Propithecus coquereli
TTTTTTTTTTTCTCTCTATAGAACAGTAGTTCCAGAGGATGATATTCAGAGTGCCTAGCTCAGAATCACCTAGAGAACTTGTTTAAAATGCAGGTTCAGTAGACTTACCACCCTTTCACCAGTTTCTGAGATAACCCCAGATGATTCTGTTACAAACTGTAGTGTGAACAGGTACCACTAGACACTTCTAATAAAAGTACAGTTTGAAAACCACTGCTCCAGGCATTGTGAGCATCTCAGAAAGTAAAGCTGATTTGTTGAGTTAAAGCAGTGAGAAAGGCTTTTTTTCTCCTCTTGCTATTCTTTACTTTGTTAACAATGGAGGTTTATTTTTCTATTTTTAACAAAAAGTTCATATCTTTGCCATTTCAAGTTTGGATCAGTTACAGCCTCCTTATTAGTGACCAAACAATGCTATTTCATCACCCTGTGGTGAGGCTCAGAGAACTCGCTCAGTGGGAAGTGCTCCACCTTTGCATGAGAATCCTGACACCTGGTCTCATGGTTGTGGTTTAAGAAGTTCCACCTGAACTTGGTTCATAGGCGGATTGTGTGTTGGCTGCAGGGACACTTATTGATTTAAAAAACGTGTGGCTTGCTTTCCGAAAGAGGTTGGCTGCCACTGTGTTTGTGAGTCACTTTATTTTAACATGAAGAAGAACTGGAGAGGGAATTGTTTTGAAAGATTTTGTTCCACTAGCTCTTTTATCTCTATCAGCTATTCAGATAATCAGTGCAACCCTGTCACCATTGGAGGGAAATGTTCATGCCACTAGAGACTTGCCCAGGTGTGAGAAGTTAACATTCTCCATTAGAGGGTTACTGATGGGTCATCAAATGCCTTAGGTGAAACATATTTATGGCTTTTAGGTAAGTTTTCCCAATTCTGTACACTGCTATTCAACCTCCAAATATCTCTTTGAAATGCAAAAGTGATACATGTTATAGGCAATGAGGGAAGTTCTCTACTAGAAATTTAGTCCATCTGTTGTGCTAGTGTTTAGTGGTACAAAATACATCACAGAATTCTAGGACTTGAAGGTATATTGAGAAATTAGTTTACCAGCCATCTTAGGGGCCTCCGAAACAACTTCTAGTGATAATTGTCCACATATGCTTTTCTTCTTTTTCCCTCCCATTCTTTTTCATTTTCTTTCTGCTTTCTCTGAGTGGCGTTGGCGTCCAATAAAAATCTAACAACAGTAATTATAACCTACACTGGTTCATTTTCTGCATACAGGACTATAATAACCCTTTTTATGAAGTCATTTAGATGTATCAAGAACTACGTAGGCTGTTAAGAGAAACAAACCTGGTTTCAAATTCTGGCTGCACAAGTAGCAATGAGACTAAAAATGATTCTTAACCTACCAAAGCCTCATTTTTATGTGCAAAATAGGACTCAGAATTCCTGCATCAGAGTATATTTTAAAGGGTACCACTACTCATGGCAGGCACTCAGTAAAGCTGCCCTTAAAACTGATTAATTCTTG
>NW_012148730.1:2825930-2826442 GCF_000956105.1 Propithecus coquereli
ATACTCAGTGTGTTTCTTTTTTATCACGATATGTATTTTTCATGCAGTATGTCCCCTAAATATAATCCAACTATTTCATCTGGTGCTCAGCGGAAGACACAGTGATCTGTTCCAACAGGAAATAGAAACTGGCTGAAGTGGACGCACTGAGATATAGTATATAGCTCTCCAAAATTGCACTTCCCTAGAATAATTATAGCTATGTTCTATTTGCCTTATGAGCCAACTTTATAATCTATTCCTACATTCTCCATCCAGATGCATCTATGCCATATAGCAAAACTGGGTCATTCCAGAGAAATCATGCTTTAAATAGTGGCAATAGCTTCCATTTTTTATTTTTTTTGTTTCTCAATTTATCTCAGTGTTGGTGAGAGAATACAATCTACCTGAGAGAGACCTAGCAGAAATTCTGTCTTGTGAAATTGAATTTATTTCTCTTTCATCAATATGATGCTCTTTCCTAAGGATGTATGAGATGTTGTCCTCCTAGTTCAATTTTACTAGAAATA
>NW_012148730.1:2829318-2832271 GCF_000956105.1 Propithecus coquereli
AATAAATTTTAAATTAGTAGAAACTTTTTATATACTTTTATTTTGCTTGCTTTGTAGCATCTGTACTTACAGCTAAAATGTTACCTTGTTGGGTAAGGATGAGATTGTATATTGTTAAGTTCTTATGAAGTCAAATGAAATAGCCTATCTGAATCACAGAAATTTTATATTGTTATGAAAACTCAGATACCTGTGACTGGTTTTAGATACTCAGCTAAATAAAGAACAAAAATAAAAAGGGGGTAAAACCCAATTTAATTGTGAAATAAACATACTATGAAAATATCAGTGAAAATGAAGTAAATGAATAAAATGAATGCCTTAAACATACAATACATATTTTATTATTTTTCTATCAAGTAGAGAAAGTCAGGAGGGCAAAGGAGCAAAGATTACATTGGTTTTTATCCATTAGTTTGCAGGAGGAAAAAGGTCTCTGTTTTTGTTTGACCTTATATTGATTTAGTTCCTCACACAGAAGTTCAAAACCTCTCCTCCCTCCTTTTTTCCCCAAAGAAGATTTTTTTTCTGGCAATCTTGTTTTCTCAGCAAAGGTTTCTTTCAAAGGAAAAAAATCCCTGATGATCACAAAGGATGACAGAGGATGGCTTGTCCTTTTTCTGTGGGGGAAAAATAATCTATTTGCAAAATAATTGGGAAGTTCAACCTAAAGGTGAATTTGTCCTGGACAGGAGAGAAAATATCAAGAGCTAGTACAGAAAAGAATTATATTATACCAAAGGAGAAGGAGGAAACTAAGAATTCTCGATGGGCCTGTATTTTTCTCACAAATCTTTTGACTTATGGTAAGACCACATCTATCGTGTATTCAGGGTGTGTAAAAAAAACAAAAACCAAAATCTGGACCTGTCCATACCTCCTGAAACATCATATATGTACTTAAATATTAAATAGATTGAAACCTGGATGGAACTTCACACTATAGTTATTTTATACCAGACAATAATGACTTGTGTTTGACTAAGGGAGATGGGAATCAGATTTCCAATCCAACTGAAATGAGTGTGCTCCCTATTCTGTTTCTCCATTACAGAAAAACATGAACCTGAAACCGACCTTTGCAAAACAAATCAAAACAAAGCAAAAACACTAGTGATTAAAATCCATCAGGCTGACAAATCACTGATAGTTAGAATCACAGTACTACTACAAACTAGCTATGTGCTCACCTCACCAGGATAATTATTGTAGGTGTTTCAGCCCTTTATCTGGCTCTTTATAATTCCTGTGATTACTGTCCCTGTTAAACTTTTGGAGAGATAATAGAAGGGGCACAAATAGAGCTCACAAGCATTCATTCATTCAAAAAATATTATGAACTATGTGCTTTGTAACAAGCATTGTGCTAACTGGATACAAGGGAAACAGGAAAAACAGGAAGGAGGAAAGAAAAGGAGGGAGGAAGAGAAGAAGGAAGGAAGGAAGAAAAGAAGAGAAAGAAAGCCCTCATGGAGCTTGCAGGTCAGTGGAGGTGATAAATAATAATAATACATGCAAATTAGCAAATGTGATAAGTGCTAAAAGAGCTATATCATGCTATGACAGCATATAATAGGAGAAATTAACTTAGAGAGATTAGGGAACACTTTTGTGACGTGACAACTGAGCAAAGACATGAAGCATCAACAGTGAAGGGTAGAGAAGTGTCTTTCTGGGATTTGTTTCTATTCTACATACCAGTCTGCATTCCTATCCTTACAAAATGAGATGGACCAGGCAAGAACCCTAATGATCATTTTTATCTACTTGTTCCGAAGCCCCCTCCAGAGCCAGAGCTGGCCTTTAACTGCCTATGTTGGCATTCTCCAACCTCCCCCCTGCCCCCCGCCGAGTCTTCTCTCTAGGTCTAGAAAGCCAAAGAAAGATACTCCCCAGAAGGAGCTTATCCCTGATCCAAAATACATTCATCTTCACACAATGATTTGGGAGTAAAGGAATAAAGGAATAATCCCTTTATCCTTCCCATCAAAAGCTCATAATCCTTGATATCTAAAATTGATTTTTCTTTCAAGTGTTTACAGTTTAATTCCCTCTCTCTCTCTTTCTCTCTCTCCCCCACCCTATCCTCATCTCCTTTCTCTCTCTCCCTCCTTACCTTAATAAGATACAGCTTTACTAAAATCAGTGGTTATTTTTCTTTATAGTGTAAACTTACCACACCACCATTATATATTTTGTTCACAGAAGCACACATATAAAAACAATTAAATCAACAAATACATTCTTAATTATCTTGATAACTGAGGCATAAAAACCTGTTTTCCTGATACATTTAGATATTTTTTCTGCTATGACCAAAGATATTTGCCTTCTCTTTCCCCCTGAGTATGTATGTGAAATAATGGAAGTTAGATTATTTTGGTCAATATATAATATTATGCCTTGTATAGAAAAGTATTTTTTTAACTTCATTTTGTTTTCTGATTAGTTTTATAAAAACATTTTCAGATACAGGAACAAAGGTCATATAAGGTAATCTATAATGTTTCCAAAAGATAATTATTTCTTATTCTTTTGGCTCTTGAAGATATACCTTTGAAAACAAGATCAAGAATGGAACTGCAATAGTCGGTTTCTTAAATAGCCATAGATATAATCAATGAGTGCCTACACTTTAAAATTCACCTAGTTTATTTAAGTGATTTTTCCCATCAAGATCTAGCCACTCTTAGTTTAGCATTCTGCCATTCATTTCCCTGCTAGGCCTGCCAAGGACTCAATTCTTTATTTCCCTCATTCAGTACACATTAGACACTCTTCTTTATGTTCCACTTATAGTGTGTCTTACTTTGACTATTCAAATGTACATAATTTAGGTGTTTCTTATACTTTTGCTAATGATTTTTTTTCTATTTTTTGCGGCTTTCCCATTTGTATGTTATTTCCTTACATATATTTTTTAGCCATCTACATTTTCTCCTTCTTTCCTGCC
>NW_012148730.1:2832321-2833258 GCF_000956105.1 Propithecus coquereli
TAGAGTGGAAGTTGTAAAATGTCCTCTGTGGTTGGTAAGGATTGAACAAGCTGTCACAGGCAAAGTGTCATGTATGACATTTATTATTTGTTCATTAGATGCATTTTATGCAGATTAACAGAAAAGTGTTACTGGCAATAAGATCATTCATTCTGAATTTTCTAAGGTAGAATATTTGAAATGAGGACTGTCACCATATCTCATCAAAAATCACATAAATTACAATGTATTTGCGCACTAACAATATTTCCAGAAAATAGACTAACACAACTTTTATCAGATCCCTAGGCCTGATTTTAGATTGGCAAATGTGATCACAGTTCCTGGGAATTGTGTAAAATAGAATAATTTGCCTAGAGCTTTTTAGCCAGCCATAGCAGTCTCCAAGTCCCACAGCCAGAAAAATGCTTTAAAGATAGTGAGCTGGAGGTTACTCTCAAAGAAGAGGTCAGATACCAATTCACTTTGTGTCCACCTACAGAGCCCCATTCTAATATCTGACTGACATCTACATGCCTCTAGTTGAGTCTTCCTCATTGGCATTTAACAGTGGAGTTGCCAGGAACACAAAAACATTTTTTTATTAATGAGGATATTTTGTTAAGTATAATTAAATGCTCTGCACTTGACAAGAAACATTTTAAGCTATGCTTTGTCATTTGATAGCCAGATTGCTGATTTAAAGAAAATTAGAGGGATTTGGATCTGCATTGAATAATTAACCACTTACCTCCCCTTTCTTTCTTCCTCTTTAGTTCTTTACATCGTTGACTGCAATACTGGTTAGATAGAGTAGATAGTGCAAATATATCAGCTGGGATCTGTGAAGCTCCAATGGGAGGCAGTTAATATCTATACAAGAATGTGGGCCAAGGAAGAGGCCCATGGAACTATGTAAGCCTGAGATGGGCTCCCTATGTTATAGATCATAAGAACA
>NW_012148730.1:2836506-2840809 GCF_000956105.1 Propithecus coquereli
TTTTTTTTTTGGCCTTATTTCTTTTTAATATATAAAATCCTCTGCCACTTAGAAGTGCATTTTTATTTGAAAATTATCACTTCAACCATAGATTGATGTTGATTTATAATAGCAAATCTGAAAACAATATGAATATAAAAATATAAGTGTTAGCTTAAATAAATGATGGAATGATTACTCATTGAGCTATCAGCAATTAAAATGATAATTGCAAGAGTTTATAAAAACAGTGTGGATGCTCATGCTATAATGTTAAGTAGAAAAGGCAAGCTCTGTGATTTGATATGCAATATTATTATGGACTTATACAAACAAAACCAACCTATTTAGAAAAAAAATACTGTAAGTTAATACATGAAAGAAGCATGATTATTTCTGCCTAATGGAACTGCATAGATGAATTTTTTTGTTTTTCTGTATTTTCATTTTTAGGAAATTAACACATTTTTTATGAAAGTTAATGTTTTTCACTCTCTTTTCTAAATATGAGCTTTACTATTCAAGGCTTTAGAAATACAGATTTAAAATGACAAATTTACTCATTTATCATTAAACATTGTGGTAGGTATTTTCTAAGCTGGCTTACAATGATTCTAGACTCCTGATATTTGTGTCCTTACGTAACCTCTTCCCCTTGAATGAATGCTAGCCCAAGTTAGTTGCATTTAATAAATAAAATACAGTAAAGGAATGAGATTTCACTTTCAAGATTAGGTTACAAAAAGTAGGGAGTCTGTTTTGCTTTTGCTTTCTCTCTGGCTCAGGTATTTTCTGACACTTTTAAACATTTTAGGTTTTATTTCACCCAAATATTCTCCAAAGAGCAGTTGCAATTAAAGGGTGATCCAAAGACAAAATGGAATAGTACAAATTTCCAGTATTGATTAAATCAAAATGTATAGATAAAGAGAATTCTAATGTGTGAGAAATTGTGGTTGTCTTTTTTTAATTGACAAGTAAAACTTGTATATATTTATGATGGACAGTATGATGTGTTGATGTATGTATATATTGTGGAATAACTAAATCAAGCCATTTAACAGAGCCATTGTCTCACATTCTTACCATTTTTTTTGTGGTGAGAACACTTAAAATCTACTTTTTTAGCAATTTTCAAGTATACAATATATTGCTATTAACTGAAGTCATTCTGTTGTACAATAGAGCTCTTGAACTTATTCCTCTTGTTTAAATGAAATTTTGTGTCTTTTGACCAATATCTTCCCAATCTTCCCACTCCCAGCCATCTGGTAACCACCACTTTACTCTCTGTTTCTGAGTTTGGCTTTTTTAGATTCCACATTTATATAAATGAGAGCATGTGGTATTTGTCTTTCTGTAATTGGCTTATTTCGCTTAACATGATGTCAGCTTGGTTCATCCATGTTGTCACAAATGACAGGATTTCCTTCTTTTTTAAGTCTGAATAGTATCCCATTGTGTATAGATGCTCCTTGACTTATGATGATTTACATCCTGACAAATCCATTGTGAATTGAAAATATCGTAAGTCAAAAATGCATTTAATACACCTAACCTACCAAATATCATAGTGTAGCCTAGCCTACCCTAAACGTGCTCAGAACACTTACATTAGCTTAGAGATGGGTAAAATCACCTAACACAAAGCCTATTGCACACTGAGTATCAAAATTTTATTCAAAGACAGTAAGTAGTAGCAAGACTTAAACAGTAATCCTCAAAGCCTTCTCTTTTGGACCTGCCTCTGAGGACAAAGATGATGATCATTACATATTACAACCCAATACATTATTATCCCTAGGCAACTTTCATTCATTAATGGTCTCTATACTAGAATGTCATACTACAGTAAAAACCAATAAAGTAGAGCTTTTATGAGTCAATATGGATGAATCTCACAAACATGATATTCAATTCAAAAAGTATATTGTAGAAGAAAACATAAAGGATGATGAAATTTATATACAAATTTAAATACTATTCATTACAATGTGTATAATACTATCCATTGTTTAACAAAATAAGATAAAGATACAGTAAATATTTGAGGAAACACATGAAAATAATATACATTAAATACAGGGTAATGGTTATTCTCTAGGGCTGTGGTCCTCAATCCCTGGGCCATGGACCAGTATCAGTCCATGGCCTGTTAGGAACCGGGCTGCACAGCAGGAGGTGAGCAGCAGGTGAGTGAGTAAAGCTTCATCTGTATTTACAGCTGCTCCACGTTGCTCACATCACTGCCTGAGCTCTGCCACCCGTCAGATCAGTGGCAGCATCAGATTTTCACAGAAGCGCAAACCCTACTATAAATTGTTCATGCAAGAGATCTAGATTGCATGCTCCCTACGAGAATCTAATACCTGATGATCTGAGTTGGTGATGCTAGTGCTGGGGAGTGGCTGCCAATACAGATTACCATTAGCAGAGAGATTCGACTGCACAATTAATGTAATGTGCTTGAATCATCCCGAAACCACCCCCATCCCAGTCCATGGAAAAATTGTCTTCCATGAAACTGGTCCCTAGTACCAAGAAGTTTGGGGGCTACTGCCCTAGGTGTTAGGTAGGAATGTGCTAAGGGAAGAATACATTGGTAATTACAACAGGAAAAAAGTACCTTTAATATTACTAGAACTGGCAGTCACTATTTCAACCAAGTAATCAAACTTAGTATCATGAATAGTAGTAGAACCTGACATTGCAGACATCCTGACATGATATGATATGAAGCACACAGCATCACTTATGATTTTTTTACAAATATATATTTAACCTGATTCCAATAAAGCCTGTTTATCTAACTTCCAGTTTAGAAGAACTACAGGGAATGACAGACCACGTTAAATAATATTCGGAGGAAACAATCAGATAAAGAATGGGGTTATTCTGTATAACTGGCCTGATGTTTTCAAAGTATCATTGTCATAGAAAAGAAAAAGATAAGAGAATTAACTTAGATTTAAAGTTTCAAAGACTCGAAATACACTAAACTTGACTGGACCCTAGTTTTTTAAAAGCAGTTATAAAGGACATTTATGCATACAGACACAGTTCAAGCCAGTATAGCAATATATTAGCAATAGATAATAGTTATATGATCATTGAACAATATCTTAGTCTCTTTAGGCTGCTACAACAGAATACCATACAGGATGATTTATAAACAACAGAAATTTATTTTTCTCAGTTCTGGAGATCAGAAAGTCCAATATGAAGGCACCAGCAAATTCAGTGTCTCATGAGGGCTTGGTTCCTGGTTCATCAATGACCGTCTTTTCACTGTGTCCTCAGCATAAAAGAAAGAGCAAGAAAGCTCCCTGGCATCTCTTTTGTCAGAGCACTAATCACCTCCCTAATGTCCCACTTCTACATACCATAACATTGGGGAATAGGCTTTAAAATATGAATTTTGGGAGGACATAAACATTTAATTTGTAGCAGACAACATACTATTTATTCATGCCCTTAGGGCCGGGGAGAATTTCTTAAACTTCTTGCACAAGACAAAGCACAGACAAAAAGAAGTATAAACTGACTATATTAAAGTTAAAAGCTCTGATACATCAAAAACAATTCTCTCCTCCCAAATTCCCCAGAAAGTAAAGCATAATACAAAAGTTTGTGTGTAAATGGTTTATCAGGGTGTATGATCTCGGGGAGCAGGACTAAGGGACAGGGAAAACAAAGCAAGAAAAATGGGAGAGCCAAGGCAAGAATGCATTATCAAGTTGGAAACCTCTACAGGTCACTGGTTGTTCTATCTCATGGGACCATTTGATTAGCCATATGAAACACATCTCGGTACTCTGTTTAGAGGTAGTAAGGGGATGGGATTTTTCTCCTAGTTTCCATACTGATGGTTAATTTTTTGCCTCATGGAGTATTTACTCTTTCACACTTTCAGACTGTACGAAACTTGCATGAAACTTGAATAGATTCCTGTAGTGTCTCATGGCCACTGCAGTATCAGAGGATCCCTGGGTTGGGACCAAGAAGTATACAATTTGAGCCTGAGGTGAGATGTTGTCAGACTGTATCTGCATAAAACTGGTCATATCTGGCACAATAATGGTATCTACAGAGGTGGTAGGAATAAGAGAAAGGTGACACCAAGAGGAACTGAGGATGTGCATCAGAAGTGTGTGATACAGTCTACCCCTTGCATTCAAATACAAAATGCAGGGTAGGGTTTGCATCTAGAGAAGAAGGTAGGGGAAATAGGTTCAGAAGAGCTGGAAGGTGTATCAGAGTCTTCAACCATATATGCAGTATTTTATTTCTTTAAAATCATACATGGGCCGGGTGTGGTGGCTCA
>NW_012148730.1:2843754-2845198 GCF_000956105.1 Propithecus coquereli
TCAAAACTATGTCATTTATAGTCTTTTAAATGCCATCTGTTATTTCTCTACTCTTAATTAATAGTCCATGTTTATCTAAAAGTAAAAGTATAATATTCTTTATGAATTTATAAAACACACTTTCATCAGGGTAATGAAAATCATGTTTTCTCTTTTACAGAGAAATTACAAAATTGATCCAGAATTTGCTTTGCGATTTTTTTCAAGTGAGCATAATATAACACACGGAGGTGAAGATGTTTGCTCAAGCTCATACAAAGAATCTTGGATGAGTGTAAAACTCATAGCCCCCGTTATTTTATGTGTGTGTGTATATGCATACGTTTCCTCATTGAGCCACATTGATTCTTATTTGAGGCTAAAAAAGGAAAATGTTTACAGAGAAATATGTGTGAAAGTTACAGAAGAAAGATTTTAATCAAAATGATGTATTTAATCTCTCCACTTCCGTTACCCAGCTGGAATCTGAGTCCTTCCTCATTCTCCTGTTTTGGATGAGAACAGCTGCTTATGATGACATAGGCAGTCTTCTCCAGCCTTCTGCTTCAGGCAGCAGTTTGTGCCTTTCTCTTTGAAATTAGCTGGAACCATTTTAAACATTTTCCTGCTTCCTCCAGGCACATGCAATATCAGGATGAGGATTAAAGCATCTGTCCTTCTCAAGATGATTTGAAGTTTTTACAACATTTCTTGATTATTTGAGGGCCAGCAAATTAAGAAGATAAGAAGAGAAGTTTGTAGCTAGATCAGGTCAAGACAAAAACAAATGGAAAGCGGTCAGTGTTTGGAGTGTAGAAGTGGAAGGAAGCACTTAGAGAAAAGCAGGGGTATTTCATATCAAAGACGGTTCCACATTGAGAAAGGAAATGCCAGGCACCTAAAGGATTTAATTTCGTAGATAATAGACACCATGCAGAGAACATTCCTGTGCTGAGTTGGTGAAATAATCTGGCATGCTCTGGATTTTATTGCTGCACTAATTCCTCTGAGGACCTTTTTCTGCCCACTCATCCCCATAGATGCCATTCAAATGGAATCTTCTCTCCTTCTCCTAGCCATCCTGCCCTGCTTTCCACCTGACCCCACTCAGAAGAGCCTGTTTTTCTCCTCCATTGCTGATGGTCTTGTGATGCTTGGAAAGGCAGAGACATTTGGAAGTTTCCTCCAGGAGAATTAATATGGCTGGAGGCAGACAATTAAGTAAAATAGAGAAAGACATGGACAGAATATTAGAGAGAAGATTTTAGCAATGTTAGAGAAATTAAAACACAAGGCTACCACAGAGTACAGAAAAGAATTCCAAGAGAATAGAAGAATAGAATATACTATCCAGAAAATAGAAAAATAAAAAGCCTTTACACACACACACACACACACACACACACACACATAAATGCACTCACACAGGAAAACAAAAAGTTACCAAGTTGAAAATAATGCTTTG
>NW_012148730.1:2845248-2872206 GCF_000956105.1 Propithecus coquereli
TTATTCTGAATAACATTCAATATGAAATACATTAATGTAAAAATTCAAAAACAGAGTCAGTAATGTTTGAAAAGGTAAATAACTTTTTACAGATTCATTTCCTTTCAAATTATCATGGTTCAACATAATCCTGTTCTTATTTTTAAGGTTTATTATAATATTCTTTTCTAACACTCTCACTATCTTATTTTGGAGAGACAATTATTGAGTTGATAACTTTTCCACAACTTATGACCATTGAGCATTTAAAACCTTTGTGGTTTTTCACACCTGTCAACAGTGAAAATTTAAGTTTAGGACTTCATTTTTTGTGTGACTGCCTTCTTTTTCTATCAACTTTTCATGGTTCATTCCCTTACTTCTTCCATGTGTTTATTTCACACGGAGCCCTTCCCTTAATAGTCTATCTTTAGGAACATATTTATAAAGTTTTCTTTCTTTACTCTACTTTTTATTCTTTGTAGCACTTTAGAATGCATATTTGTTTGTTTATTTTGGTTTCCCACCATTAGAATATAAGTTCTGTGATGACAGAGTATTATGTTAACCACTGTATGGCTAGAATCTAGAAAAGTTCCTGCCACATTTTAAGTACTGAATAAATACACAATAAGTTCACTTAGTTAAGTCACGAGCAGCCACAAGTTTTCTCAAAGCTAGTAGTGTCTTGTTTGAATGGAGCCACTCTTTCCCTCCATGTCGCCTGTCTCCCCAACCCCTTTTAATACTGACCTAAATTACTTGAAGTACGAAGATGAATAGGCATGGAGCTTGTCCCAGAGAGGGTCTAAGGACTATATGTATTTAAATGAATATGCTGGGAACTTTAGAAAAGAAAATGATTGAAACTTTGATGACTCTGTTGGATACAGATATTCAAATCACCATTCTACTTAATCCCATTGGGGTCGGGGGGACCAAGATTAAACTGAGAGGCTTTAGACTAGAGTCATAGTAGGGAAGTGGGGTCTTTTGGAACGTTTAATATTGCTCTTGCTTCTACATGTAAATTTATAATAGAATTTGATGTTACATGTTTGTACTTCCTTATTTGTTTATACTTGAGTGGATTATCCCAATTAGAAATGAGCCACATATAGAGAAGTACTAGTACGTTTAGTATTCATTCAACTGGTTAGATTTAAGAATTTGGGGATTGGGGGAAGAAGGGAGGCATAATTGAAGTCGATATTACAGATTGGTTTCATTCTGATGCATGGAGCCTTTTGATAGTAACTTTAATTAAATGATGCGCAAAATCAAGTAAACATATTTGATTTTAACCTTATTGATCAGATTAATCAGAGTAGCTGATGTAGTGGCACACCCATGGGAAAATTTGACAGATGCCAAAATGGTGTGGAAACAAAGGGTGGATATTGTTGGGAGACGACTTTTCATATATCTTTTGTTTCCACACAACTTGAGGGCAGAGGCACTAACTTGCCTTTTGTTCAGGATTACTTTTGTAAGGATGTTTGTAAAAAAAAAAAAAATAGTCTTCGAATATGGAGATGTCTCCCTTTTAGAGACAAAGGCATGTTTGTTCCCTGTCCAGTGTAATATAGATAACGTATCCCTCCAAGACAAAATTCAAGAGGGTTTTCTTACAAGCCATTGATATCAATAAAAGATTCTCGTTCTCTAACCTTCAGGTTCCTCAGCTGTGATACAAGCCTACTATGTGTGTAGCATCCAAGTAGTCCTGTCTACATCACCTCCATGGTCAAGGGGAACCTACAACTATATGAAGTTTATAATGTTTGCTGTGCCATAAATAATAAAATTATTCTTCTCTGACCCTGGAGTCTCATGTCTTCTTCCAGTGACCATGAAACTATGGAAGAATAATTCATTAACTTGCAAGAAGAGTAAAATCTCAGACTCTTGACAGTTCTTGACAGTTTTATCTCATTCTTTTTAATGGCTGCATACTTTCACCTATACAAATTATGTAATTAGCCTCTTGTTTTTGGAAAATAGGGTGTTTCAAATAGTTTTCTACTATAAAAATGTTGTACTAAATATACATATTCCTATATCCTTGTGCACATGTATGAGTGTTTCTGTAGGACAGGGAAATTTTTATAATAGAAATGCTTTTTTTAAAGATATTTAGGTGCCAAAAAAGCTGTAATCATTTACACATCCATCAGTACTTCATGAGAGTACCCCTTATCCTATACTTATAAAAATACTTTGTTTTAATATTTATTTCTTGATTACTGGTGAGACTGACTACCTTGTCATGTTTATTGACTGTATTTCTTCTGTAAATTTTCTTTTATCATACATGATAAATTTTCTTTCAGATAATTTATTTTTATTGAATTATAAAAGCTTTTTATATAGAGAAAGATTTTCATTCCCTTTGTTCTATATTATGAAAATAATAGTTTCCAGTTATATCACTTGTCATTGAAATATGCTAACGGTGTTTAAGTCACATAGAAATTTAAAAATTTAGTAGTCATATTAGTCAAACTTTTCTTTTATGGCTTATAGGTTTTCTGTCTTGCTTAAGAATGCCTTTGGCTATTCCAAATTTATTCTCCTATATGTCATCCTAATTCCTTCCAATAATTCTCAATTTTTCTTGTTTTTGAAAACCTATCATTTATTGCAGCAGCCCACAGATGTGTATCTTCTGTGAATATCTTCCATGTGAGGATTTAACTTTGCAATTATTATACACTCAAAACTATGTCATTTATAGTCTTTTAAATGCCATCTGTTACTTCTCTACTCTTAATTAATAGTCCATGTTTATCTAAAAGTAAAAGTATAATATTCTTTATGAATTTATAAAACACACTTTCATCAGGGTAATGAAAATCATGTTTTCTCTTTTACAGAGAAATTACAAAATTGATCCAGAATTTGCTTTGCGATTTTTTTCAAGTGAGCATAATATAACACACGGAGGTGAAGATGTTTGCTCAAGCTCATACAAAGAATCTTGGATGAGTGTAAAACTCATAGCCCCCGTTATTTTATGTGTGTGTGTATATGCATACGTTTCCTCATTGAGCCACATTGATTCTTATTTGAGGCTAAAAAAGGAAAATGTTTACAGAGAAATATGTGTGAAAGTTACAGAAGAAAGATTTTAATCAAAATGATGTATTTAATCTCTCCACTTCCGTTACCCAGCTGGAATCTGAGTCCTTCCTCATTCTCCTGTTTTGGATGAGAACAGCTGCTTATGATGACATAGGCAGTCTTCTCCAGCCTTCTGCTTCAGGCAGCAGTTTGTGCCTTTCTCTTTGAAATTAGCTGGAACCATTTTAAACATTTTCCTGCTTCCTCCAGGCACATGCAATATCAGGATGAGGATTAAAGCATCTGTCCTTCTCAAGATGATTTGAAGTTTTTACAACATTTCTTGATTATTTGAGGGCCAGCAAATTAAGAAGATAAGAAGAGAAGTTTGTAGCTAGATCAGGTCAAGACAAAAACAAATGGAAAGCGGTCAGTGTTTGGAGTGTAGAAGTGGAAGGAAGCACTTAGAGAAAAGCAGGGGTATTTCATATCAAAGACGGTTCCACATTGAGAAAGGAAATGCCAGGCACCTAAAGGATTTAATTTCGTAGATAATAGACACCATGCAGAGAACATTCCTGTGCTGAGTTGGTGAAATAATCTGGCATGCTCTGGATTTTATTGCTGCACTAATTCCTCTGAGGACCTTTTTCTGCCCACTCATCCCCATAGATGCCATTCAAATGGAATCTTCTCTCCTTCTCCTAGCCATCCTGCCCTGCTTTCCACCTGACCCCACTCAGAAGAGCCTGTTTTTCTCCTCCATTGCTGATGGTCTTGTGATGCTTGGAAAGGCAGAGACATTTGGAAGTTTCCTCCAGGAGAATTAATATGGCTGGAGGCAGACAATTAAGTAAAATAGAGAAAGACATGGACAGAATATTAGAGAGAAGATTTTAGCAATGTTAGAGAAATTAAAACACAAGGCTACCACAGAGTACAGAAAAGAATTCCAAGAGAATAGAAGAATAGAATATACTATCCAGAAAATAGAAAAATAAAAAGCCTTTACACACACACACACACACACACACACACACATAAATGCACTCACACAGGAAAACAAAAAGTTACCAAGTTGAAAATAATGCTTTGGGGTAGTGGAAATTTAGATGTAGTCATTTACTCCTGGAAATTTATGGATATACTTACCCTAAAGAATAATAGTACAGCTCCCTTGGCAGTATGATAAAGTACCTGAATATTGTTGGACTGGGCCACATTATGAAGTAGGTGATGCCATTTGTACTTTCTCATTTTACCTCTAAGTGCTCATTTCCCTCAAAATCTAGGATTGTTCAGTGTCCTATTCTTACAGTGCCTGGCCCTAATCTGGATAGCAGTTATTCCTCATTATAGAGCTAGGGGATTATGCCCTTACCTAAGAATTGTATGCTTTACAAATTCTACTCAACATTCAAAAGCCAGGTGTGGGGAGGAAGCTCTGTGGCTAGCGAGTGCACTGGCACAGTCTTCAGAAATTGGAAGAAGAGGTGAGTGTCAGTGGGCAGGCGAGACATGCTCTTTATTGTCAGGGGGGATACAGCAGTGGCAAAAAGCATGTCTGAGAACATGGCGAGCACTTATATATGGCTCTGAGCAATAGTGGCAACATGCCATGGGAAAGCGTGATCATATGGGTTTATATAGCAGATAACACCTTGGTTACATAAGTGTGCTGACTCATGCCTCCCCGGAAGGCTGGCTTGCTGGGGGGCGGGATTGGAAAAATACTGCAGCAGTCATCTTAGTTTGGCCTAAGAAACCTGTTGCCTATATAAATAGATTTTCCCTTACATTCCACCCCCTACATAATAGGTTTCGCCACTGACACACAGGCCCATAGGAAGGCCTCCTGGGCGCAAATGCCACAACAACAATACAGGGAACAACATAGTATTACCAGACCACAGCAAGCAGCTCCTAACACTAAAATTGTCCAATGCCAGGATGATGAGAGGCGTTCCCATCATTGTTATAATGGGTTTCAGTTACCTGTTGGATGGCCTGTACCTTGCCATCAACCTCCTTCAATGCAGAGGAGATATCCTCTTGGTGATCAGCTGTATACATATACAGCATTCAGTATGTATGACTGTGCATGTGCCTCCTTGAGCTGCATCAAGGAGATCAAGGGCCATGCGGTTTTGCAAAATCACCTTTCTCATCTAGGTGACCTCATCCATCAGGAGGGTTGAGGCTTGTCTGGTTTGATTCAGGGCCCAAGCAGTATGCTTTGCTAGGTCGTTCACTTCTCTTTCTACCTTAATGGCTCCACCTCCAGGAAAAAAGATGGATACTACCATGGAGTTCATTTCACCTGATGCCAAATGGAGAACACGGCATCCCGGTTATGTGGCTTCTCGGTAAAGATGGGGAGAACCTTCCCCAACATGTATGGCTGTCCTCATATGCATCTTCCCATCCAACAAGCGGGAAGATAAAGCCACTCATGTCTTTCATATACCCACAAAAATCCTGGAGGCATTCATTGGTGGGTCAGTCCCCACCAAAGGTTTATTACTCCACCAGTGGGTGGCGTTATTATTCTGAGTGATGTTTGCAGAGAACTCTTTTGGGATCCATCCCATAGTGCAATTCTTCAATCCCATTTTCTGTTCTATACATAAAGGGGGCACTTGGCATAGTTCTACTTGTTCCCCTAGTAGCCAACCCCGACCATCCCAAATGGTTTATCTATCCCAAAGTGGGATGTGGATGCAGAGTCCGTCGCAGGTGTTTCTTGATTACTCTGCAAACGTAGTCATAGTCAGTGTCCTGGGACCCCCACTTGGCCAGGAAAGTCCAGTTTTGCAGAGAAGCAAGGGTGATGCTCCAGGGCAGGCCACCGGAGGTTTCCACCGAGAACTCCATGCAGACTCAGCAGTGAGAAATGTTTGTGACTTTAGTGCAAGTGTGAGCCCAGGAAGCAATGCTGTTAGCCTGGATTACACTGGTCAGTAAGAAAGAGCAGACGGGGGACCACTAAGGTAATTCACACCCTTCAGGCAGTACACAGGCTACCTGTCCATCCTGGGACAAGATTGTGGCCGAAATTGCCTTTTGTCCCGGGCGATGATACCACATAGTCTCACTTATAATAGGTTTGGTGGTTTCAGGTGCCAAGACAAGGGAACCTGGGGAATTACCCAAAGGGCAAGAACTAATGTGCCCGTCAGGAACATGCCCCTTTCATGGTGGCCTGCCATGGCTGTCACCGATTGCTGCTCAGCGGTGAGCACAGCAGGTGACACGTTGGAAAGGTACTGTAACACACACCCCCACAGGGCTAACAGAGCAATCTACCGGGGTTCGAGGCCCGTTATACTCCATGACCATGTTCAGGTTTTCATTTCTCCTTCCTTGAGGGGAGTTGGGGCCAGAAGCAGAACAGTTCTGTCCTGAGCTATGTGGGGTCACATCAATGGGTCCTTGGCAACATCTGTCAATCAGAGGCGAGTGGTCTGCTTGTAGGCTAAATAGTCTAAGGGGGCAAGCCCACCCTTTTGGGGCTGCTCATTTAGCACCCAAACTGCCTGATCCAATCTCCATGTCCAATGTCAGAGAGATGGGGGAAAATTTCCATTTTGTAGCTTTTCCTTCAACAAACCATTGTATTGCTCTATCATGCCAGCGGCCTGAGGCCAGCAGGGCACGTGGGCTATCCATTAAATGTTCATTTGGTGTGCCCACTGTTGAACTTCATGTACCACAAAATGACTACCCCGATCACTTACTATAGTGAGGGGTTGCCCATATAGAGCAGTTAAATGTTTCAATGCCTTCACGGTAGATGTTTGATCAGCCGGGGCCACCAAGTAGGCAAAAAGGAAGCCAGTAGCAGTATCAACCACTGTGAAGGCATGTGCTGCCATGTTAGACCGAGGCAGGGGACCAACATAGTTAACCTGCCATCTCTCCAAAGGATGGTCTCCCCATTGGACATGTCCAAGATCAGTGGGAGATGCCTATGGTGTGGATACTATTGTGCACATACCTCCCATTGGTGACAAGCCATCCATAAATCTGCCATAGGTATGCGTAGATTCCACCTTTGGTTCACTGGAGCCATAGATTTTACACTGGTGTGGCCCAGACAACGGTGTAACCACAGGGCTTTGTCAGCCAGCAAGGGTGACCTGATCCATCACACCTTTGCCAGGGTGTCAGCCTCATCATTGCCAGGGATGACTAGAGGTCTATGTCCTGAAACATGATACACACAGACCTCCTTCTGGTGTCCTTGCTGCAGCAAGTCCTCCCACATTGCTTGTCCCCATACTGGGCAGTGCCCTACCAGCCAACCTTGGGCTTTCCATGTAGGTAACCAGACAGTGAGGCCCTGAAACATGGCCCAGCTATTAATGCAGACATGTAAAGGTACAGCTCATGCACAACTACAATCCACATGGCAAGCAATTCAGCCCATTGGCTGCTCTGCCCCTGTCCTGTTTCAAACCAAATTTCATCATGATCCAACTGGACAGCCACTGCCATCCATTGGGCTACGTGGCCATGACTGGATCCATCAGTAAACCATGCCTCCACTGGAGGGGCATCCTGTTCTTCAAGGTATGGGCTCTCTTCCCTAGGTATTACTGTGGTTTGAGGGTCAGCATCAGGCACAAATTCAACAGGGCCTAATACTGTCTGCAACTCTGCAGTCAAAGGGCTGGAGCTGAACTCTGCTTCTTGCTCTAAGTAAGCTCCCCACTTCACCAGAGTGGGCATCTGGGCTGCCGCTGATAGTGGGCTGATTATCCATGACCTCATCCATCCTGCTATGGGGTATGTGGTGTGCACTAGCACCTTAGACTGCCCAGTTATAGCTTCACAGGCCTGAAGGACAGCATACACTGCTGCCAGCTGCTTTTCCATCAAGGAATAACACTCTTGGAGGCCCTTCTAAGTCTGGGATCAAAACCCAATACAGACTCACCACTTATGTTGACACTGCCACAAACCCCAGCCCATCCCGCTTGAGTCGACTGTTACATCAAGGTCAAATGGCTGTGAGCAGTCAACTATTTGTAGCATCTGGGCCTGTGCAACAGCCATCTGGGCTGCCATAAAAGAGACCTTTGCCTCTGGGGACAAGTCCCACTGTGTCCCCTTTTACATAATGAATGCAATGACCATAACAGTTGGGCCAAGTGGGGAATGAATATACACCAATACCCCAAGAGCCCCACAAACACTTGTAACTGTTTTACTGTAGTGGGTCAGAGAAAGGCTTGACTCTTATCTATAACTGCCTCAGCAATTCCTTTTGTCTTACCTGACCAAACAACACCCAAGAATTTGACTGACAAGACAGGTCCCTGGAACTTGGAGTCATTGACCGCCCAACCCCATTGCTCCAATGAGGTTTGAAGACTGGTGGTGGCTTCTTCTAGATCTGCAAGGGAATTAGAGGTTAACATTATATCATCAATATAATGAAACAAGTACACTGAGGATGGCCGACCCCATGTGGGCAAGTCCTGTGCCATCAAACCATGACATATGGTTGGGCTGTGGGGGTAACCTCGCAGTAATACCACAAATGTCCATTGTTGTCCTTCCCATGTGAAGGCAAATTAGTCTTGACTGTCCATAGCTATGTGTATGGAGAAAAAGGTGTTGGCCAGGTCCACCACATAGTAGTACTGCCCAAGAACCAAAGTCAATTGATCCATCAAATTCAGTATGGACAGTAATGCTGCATGCAGTGGGGGAGTCACTTTATTCAGTTCCCAGTAGTCTACTGTCATTCTCCAAGTTCCATCAGATTTCTTAAGCGGCCAAACAGAAGAGTTAAAAGGACTGTGAGCAGGGTGCACTATGCTGATCTTTCAGCTGCAATATGGTTTATGAAATTTCTTCATGCCCCTGGGCAAACTGTCAGGTGCGTACCACATGAGGAGATGTGGGCAAAACCTGTGGTGGGTGATTGAGGTGACCACGCACTACCGGCTTCACAACCCTAACCCAGAGGCGAAACTCACCCACAGAGGTAGTTAGGGTTAAGCCACGCAGAATATCAACACCCAAAATATATTCCTTCATGGAGGACACATACACAATGTAAGGCCTGGGGGCCAAATGCCCTATCCCTAATGGAATAGTCACTTGCTTAACTTCAACAGTTTGCCCACCATAGCCATCTACGTAGGCTGTTTGTCCAGTAAACTACTCAGGGTTTTCATAGAGTAGGGAGCAGTCAGTCCTATGTCCACCAAGGCCAAAACCTGCTGTACATTAGTAGGGGACCAATGAATAGCAAGTTTCATGTGCTGACTCTTGTCATCCAGTGTCCCCTCTAACTGGGCGCCTCAGCCTAACCCCTAATCCATATCAAAGAGGAGGGCTTCAACCATAAAATCTTGCAGCCGCACATTGCGGGTCTCTTTGGCAGGCATCTCAGCTCCCCGCATCTTGGGTGCTTTCATGAATCGCTGGTGGGGAGCCAGCTGATTCCACAAAGCCAGCAATACCTCATTAGGCTGTTTATCTATTTTCTCTTTATTTACTCCTGCTAGTGGGAGGTCTAGCCACATCTGGGCTCGTGACTCCTTCTGGGCCCCTTCTACTGCCCTCTTCTGCAGGGGGCCCTGAGCTCGCAGGCCCTTCTTGGATCCTTGTAGCATACATGCTCATTACTTCCTCCCTTTCCACTCTTTGGCATCTCCCAGAGCCACCAAGGCAGTGGTAACCTCATGTATCCGTTTCCCCACATAGGGAGTGAGCACAGCTGCCAGCGAGCCAAAGAACCAGGGGAAACTGTGGCTAAGATTGGGTCACGCATGCATATAGTGAAGTGCTCCGCATCGGGCCCCCACCAGTTGTCTATTGTAAAAATGGCTTGGCACATCCCCAGTTCCCAAAGAATATGAATTAAGTCCACTTACTCACAGTTTTGGGAAGTGTATGAAGTCCACTTACTCACGGTTTCGGGTAGTTCTCCAGCATCATTCCATACTGTGGCGGGTGGCAGCCATAAGCCATTCAAGCAAGGAGGGGTAGCCTCCCCGTGGCGACCACTTGTCTGCAGCCTGTGCCTCAGGGAAAGATGTATAGTTATGGATGCCAATTGCTCCATCTCCCCTGAGGAACACAGGACGGTGTCTGTCCCTTCATCCCATAAGCAGAACAACCAGGCAGGCACGGTTTCCCCAGGGCATTGTCTGCACTGTTTCCCCAGTTCCCATAGCTCTACAGGCATGTAGTGGAGTAAGAGATATGCTCCATTACCGTAGGCATGCCCTGCACCACCCCTGGTGGGCCCCACGGGTTGCACATGCTCCATTCTTTGTTTCACAACCGGGAGAGCACTCAGCATGGGGGGAGCCCCTCCCTCAGTCTCCTTCATACTTGCAGTTTCATCAACGCTCATGGCAGAAACATTCATTAACTCCTTCTCCAACGCCTGCACCCAGGCTTCCAGGTTTTCCTCTGTCACTTGTAACTCCCTTACCTGGGCTTCCCACCACAGGGTGTCCTCATGCTGCTCCCGGAGGGCTGAAAGGAAGAGCCAGCCGCCCAACCAGCCACAGCTCATGCCCCAGGCTACAGTGACTCTTCCAGGGCCCACAAGGCCTTTTCCGGGGCAGCAGGTGTATACTCTACCTGCTCCCACTCCATGGCAGGGGCCCATGACATGAAGACCACTGCCACTGGCTGCCACAAGCCTGTAGGAGGCGATATATCCTCCCCTGCTGGGGCAGAGGGGACACTTATCCCAGCTGTATCCTGCCATCTATGCCAACTGTGGGGAGGGAGCTCTGTGGCTAGTGAACACACTGGGGCAGTCTTCAGAAATTGGAAGAAGAGGCGAGTGGCAGCAGGTAGGTGAGACATGCTCTTTATTGTTGGGGGGATACAGCAGCAATAGCACGGGAACATGACGAGCACCTATATATGGCTCAAAACAATAATGGCAACATGCCATGGGAAAGCACGATCACATGGGTTCACATAGGAGATAACACCTTGGTTACATAAGCATGCTGACTGATGCCTCCCCAGAAGGCCGGCTTTCCTGAAGGCCAGGCCAGAAAAACATTGTGGCCGTCATCTTAGTTTGGCCTAAGAAACTATTGCCTATATAAATACATTTTCCCTTACCCCACGTTCTCTCTCTATGAAGCCTTCATTAACTTCCTCCCTTCACAGGCAGGGTCATTATCTCTTTGTTCTGTGCTCTCCTACAAGTTCTGAGACTATATTACTGTACTAACTACACCGTACTGTAACTATTTGCCCCCTTCCTGTCTCTTCTACTAGATTGTGTGCTCTTTGGTGGCAGAAGCCCTGTTTATTTATTTATGTATTCATTTATTTATTGTAACCTCAGGACCTCTGACTGTACATAAAAAGGAGTAGAAACTCAGTAAGTGTTCAAGGGAATTATAATCCATTTTTAGTATTATTATCTATGGTTTGTGTTTCCTCTCTTTTTGGTTTTCTGCCCTAGAGATGTTTTAGCCTAGGGACTCTAATCTTGTCAATGTGCATTTGCTTCTGCATAGTCTTTATTCCTGGTAAAAGGCACTACATAATTTTATTCGAAAACATCTAAGCCTTCTTTCTCTCTTCTTTCTATTATACTCTACTCTTCTTTAAGGTCTCATTTACCGAATCACTAGGTATATTACACCAACTACTTGATCACTAAATGTGTTTTTGCTATGACAAATGATAATGCCACTTTTCCATTTTATTGTATATTTATATCACACATTATAGTCCAAAGATTTGAAAGTGAATATGTGTTGTAGAAAGATCTACTGCAACAATATTTTAGCTGTGCTGATTTCTGTCATGTGAGTTGCAAGAGAAATGTCTAATAGTATGTGCCATTAAATATTTTTATTACACTGAAGAAAATGAAAATATGAGACTACCTTTCTGATTATGGGATAAGTGAACTGATTTGCATTCTGGAAGGTAAGAGAGAAAAGTTACTTTTTAGAAATCACTATCATGCCCAACTCTTTCTTACAGCATTAGTAATAGTGAAGCACAGAAAGTTCTCATCTATAAATTTTTGGTGCTACTGTCCTATTTACGCCTGCACCCCTGACTTTCAAAGTGTATGGAAATACCCAGAGGGACTAAACTCCAAATTCATATAATTCTTTGTAATGGTAAAACCATGGCTGGGAAGGCAGCCAGGGATGGCCCTGAGCTACCTTATGAAGTAGGTGATAACATTTGTATTTTTCCATATCTATTGTGAATATTCACTACTCTCACACTCTAGGAGTGGTCTATATCCTACTATTCCAGGGTCTGCCATCAACTAATTCCCCATAATTATGGTGCTATGGGGGATGATGCTGTAAGGAGTGTTTCTCACAGTGAGATGTGCTGATGCATTGCATTGGAATTATCTCTAAGGCTATTATTAAAATGCAACTCTCTGGGCCTAACCCCAGAACTACTGAAGCAAAAGATCTGGGGATGTGGTAAAGAATCTGACTTTGTAATGGGTTCCAGGTGAGTCTGATTCAAAATACAGTTTGTGATCTACAGATATGTGGTATTCTCTTTCCCTAGGTAATAAGAACCTAAATGACTTCACTCCAAGAGATAGATTTACAGGTACCATAGCCCAAAATGCGGGGAGAGAGGAAGAAATCTTTTCAGGAAATCGGTGATCCTGTCCATCATCTCACAAATTTATCTAATAATGTAAAACTTATTTCATGCATATGGCAATCACTGTACTGTATTAGACACACAAATTATACTTGCTCATAATATCCACATGCATATTGTTTTACCCCTATAGAGGCTAAAATGATAAATATGCTCTAATATGCAGAAGGAAGAGTTTTACTGTAATGATCTATTTGTGGCTGCACTAAATGACTAGTCTCACTATCCAATTGCTTCCAGAAAAGGTGACTTAAGATCCACTACCACAAAAGTCATCATTTTTGGTAGGTATTTCCCAATATTTGACTGTCTTATTGATAACCACCCTATACAACTGGCAGATTTCTTCAGTTAACTACAACTATGTTTTTCAATCAATTAGTCTTAGGTCACCAGAGAGTCATGTTGCTTGAGTTTTAAGAGTGTTTTTAATAAGTTTTTTTAAAAGATAAGTAGGGTATTTAGTTATACTCTGTTAAAAAATAATCCAAATGAAAAATAATGAGGAAATGCTCTTAATACAAACCTTTGAAACCTAACTGCTTGTTCACTATACAGTGAAGCTGACTTTAACAATTTTGGGGAGAAATCTTGCTCCTTCTTGCAGGTACTGCTTTGACTCGTTTTTGCAAAAAAAAAATCAGCAAACTCCTCTTTGGCTAAGTGTCCTCGATTTTACCAAGAGGACATAGACTCTACCCTATTTTAGTTGATTATTAAAGTATATCTGCCTTCACTTAAGAAGAAATACAGATGAGCTGATTAGCTTTACTCCCAGGCTTGACAAAGAGTATTACCTAAAAGTCTCTACCATGAAATAAATATCAAAACTTAAGTGCGAGATTATTTCTGGAAGAATGCCTGAAAGAACTAAAGACAATCCATTTCTCTAGATAATCTTCCAGTTGACTTTGGTTCAAGTTAGACCTGGCTTGCCACATTACTCACCTCATCCAGTCCCAAACACGTGTAAAATTTCTTTTGTGGCACCAGTAAGGCATAATAGCATAATACCATTGTTATACATTGAGAGATATTATAAAACAGCCTGGTGATGTTGGTTGTTTTCTATAAAATTGTTGAGGATATTAGTCACTAAATTACACACTATAAAAGACATGAAGAATTACAATAAAAATTTTCTCTCTGGTTGTATTTCTGAAAATAATTTTAATTCTCTGGAACAATTTTTTAAATATTATGTGCTGTAGCTTATGTAAAGGTTATGTTCCTTTCTATATCTCACAGCATGTATTTTTTTATAGTAACATCACCTCTGGATTAATCTTATTTTAGTAACCTATCTAATTCCTTCACCATGATTTCCTCATTTACTTAAGGGAAGTCTTATTGCATTGCTCATATTTGTGCAGACTATCTTAAATATATTTAATAAAAAAGAATATAAATAAACATAGAAATCATAAAGTTGATCCTAGAGATGAGCAAGTTTTTTTAAATGGTACTAAAATCTCTTGGTGTAGAGGAAAAGACTGAGACCCATCCACCATAATATCAACTCTTCAGGCACCTAAATAGATCAAACATGGAGAAGTACTGTTTATTTCTATGGCCTTCCCAAGTCCTCAATACTATGCCAAAGATTATTGTACTGCCTATATTTATATAAGAAGACTTGTAGACTAGGAATTAACTTTAACTAAGACATTTTTTTGTCTGATGTATCTCCTTAGCAAATTAGCTGAGCAGGCCACTTCTGTGGATCCGTTGTGGTTCTTGTGGACAAAGCTGAATGGTTCAGTTTTCTAGCATTCATGTTTTGGACATACCTGAAACTCAGCCTAACTAAGTGTAATTTGTTACCGAAGTCTAGTCAATAATATTCTTGAATGCCATATTTTAACTTTGGGAGGAAATAACTACTTTCTCCTAAGTCCCCTTTTTTATAGTAGAACTGCTTATTGGGCTTTCTGATATAAGACAAACAGATCACCGGCCAATCATGACCGCTAAAGGGAAAACGATTCCCAAGAGTGACCTGGTGTGAAGACATAAAGCATAAACATTATGGTAAAGACTAAATTAAGATTGAAACTCCCTCTGCAAATCTCCTGCCGTGTCTCAGTGTGAGATCAAGTATGTTATAGATGCAGGTTGCCTAATCTTTTATAAGTCAGTATTTGTCCTTTTTCAATATGTACCCCTGGAAAGATCTTTACCCATTACCGATCATTAGATCATTTTTCCTCTAGTTATGTGAAGAAATATGCTTTCAATTCTTCCTCGAAACATTGCTTCTTACCAATGTGAATTTTGGTAGCCATCCAGTAATAGCCAGAGTTTGCAATTGAGACTAAAAAAGGAATAAGAAATGTGGGGGGGGAGGGCGTTCTTTCTGATTCTATTTGATTTTACCAAAAAAAACCTCACCTGTCCAAAGACACATGTGGAGTTTGAAACCATGGAAATGTATGAGTTCATTTAGAGTAAGAGTATTTATTAAAACAGTCAGGCAGCATCTGATTGAACCTTTTCACTCTGCTTGCCTCTCTGCTAACCCCCCAACTTGACACACACCTTTTAATGAGAAACAAGCATTTGTTGCTTTTGTCACAGATCAAATATCTAAGACAGAATACAACTGATTTCTTTGTTACTCTAAAGATGTAAGATAGGGAATGATTCTTAGTCAATGTCATTTGTGGCTCATCCAAGAGGAATAGGTTGTCTTCAGGCATTATACATGAGATATACCACTTTCTTAGACAGACACTTCAGGGTTTTACAATTCTGAGTGCAATTATCAGTTAAGTCTACTTCATTCAGGTACTTTTTTTCTCACCAAAGCTTCTTTAACTGATAATTTCATACAAATGGAAACAAGGACTTTTTTGTGATAACAGCAGAAGACACACTATTGAATAAAGTATATATTATTATTAGTCATTAATAAATTTTATTAACTTAGGTGGCATTAAATAAGATATAGGTACAGTATAAATCTAATATAAATGTCAGTTCCTTCTCACTAAGGAATTTGATATTTTGGTATGACTGAGGGAACAGTTTCTGTCTACCCCTGCCAAAGCTCTCCTCCCTCTTTTGTCCATTTTGTGTGATCTGTTGACTAAATTCTGTATTTGAATACTGATTCATATCTTACAGATGTCCACAACAATCCATATCAGACAAATCAATCTCTTTGTCTGCAAATTGTGTAAAGTTTCAATGTTAAAATACCCAGTCATTATCAGTTGTCTTTGTATAATTCTAGTCATTATACTACTGCAAAAATCTGTACAAATGTTAAAACTTAATGAAATTCGTTTTCCTCAAAGCATCCTCTTCAAAACATTCTGCTGTAGATGTTTGCTAGTAGAACACAGCAAAGTAGTATATTTCAGGGGGCAGGCAGACCGTGGTTGCAGTTAAACAGCACATGTAAATTAATTAGCACAGTGCCTGTCACATGGTGAGTTCAAAAATTATAAACAGTTATTAATAATAATTATTCCAGAACAGAATTCCAACCCCACCTTCTGTGCAACTTAAGGTGAGTTTCTTAATTTCTCTGAGTACTGAACTCCCATAATGATATCTACTTAATATAGTATATAAATGGGGTAAGTTGGTATAAAGATTAAATTAAATAACTTATACGATATAGTATACTATCTGAAAATTTTAGGTAGACTCCATCTTCCATCTCCTTCATGTGCAACATAACCAAACAGCCCTTTAGCTATTGTTTTATCATGCAGTAATTTAATACCAATTTAATATGTGACCTGGGCATGAAAGATCTAAATGCTTACTGGACTGTAAGATTAAAGTGAGTTTCTAAGAAAACACGTCTGTTGTCAGGCAGAGTAGATGTCAGTTCATAGGCAAACTATAAGCAAAATACTACTTTTGAAGTATAGCAAGTGATGTTTGCTCAATCTTTACTAAGGAAGAAGTAAACAGTAATTGGAAGCCTTGCCAAGATCCGAAATGTTGATTTGGATTAGCGCTTTCTGTCCTGTGTGCTCTAGAATTTGCTCAGAGGGAAAGGATGTAATTGGAAGGCATACAAATTATGTTGACTTTTAGATGGTTCTCACAAAAATTTCAAAGGATAGGAGAGGAGAGACTGGTACAGGCTGTTCCCTGGCCTGGTAATAAATGACTAGTAACTGCACATTTTCCCCTTACTCTAATAATCATTAGGTACATCAGTGTCCACTGTGTATTAAATATTGCACTACAGAAGACTGGAGAAGTAAAAGTCCCTGACCTCGAAGAATTTACAATCGACTGGGATGATTGGATGAATACCATTGAAACAACAGTAAACGATATAAAGCAACATACAATTGAGCATTATATTTGGTAGTACAGAATACAGGTAAGGGTTCAGAGAGGCATGAACTTCATGAGCAATGGAGTGGCAAGTGAAAATTTAGTTACGCTGTAAGTGGGACCTGAGTTCACTGATAGAATTTTAATAAGCAGAAGAATTGGATATGCCAGGCATTGTTCTAAGCAACTCATTTAATACTCATAAAAAGCTTATAATCCCTATTATATAGTTGAAGAAACCGAGGTACTCAGAAGTACTAGGTGGTTGGTTCAATGTGCACAGAGATGTGCAAATGAGAACATATATTTCCCCTAACAACATGAATGTAACCCTGACTAAATGCACCATGTATATGCTAGTAAGAAATAAGTTTGTATAAGAACATATTATTGAGGACCTTAAAAGTCAAGCAGAGAGGTTTGGATTGACCATTTGGAATCACTGAAAACTTTTGAGTAGCAGAATAACATGATGAACAACAGTGTTTTAGAAAGCTCTAACAGTGATGTGTAGGATGAATAGTAGGGGACACTGTTTAATGGGGCAAATTGTTATGGTGGGGAAAGGTTGGGCAGAGAAGGCAGCTAAAATCTTCTTTAGTAATCCAGGCATGAGATAACAAGACCCTGGATTACAGTGTTAGTGGAAATAAAGAGACTAAGGTCAGGAAAAAATAAAGGAAAAATCAACAGATATTGTTAAATAACCTCAGTACGAAAGATGAAAAAGAGGAAGGGTCAGGTCATGGTTCTGAGTCTCAGTAAGTAAGAGGATGTTAGTTGTACATTTGACCGATAGGGATGTCATTCTGTTAATTATTCTAGTGCTGCCTCTCACGCTTTGCCTCCTGAGTTGGCTTTTTGGAGCTGTGGCTTTCCCAGCCTTATTACACTGGGGACTTGAACCCAGAGATGGAAGGAACATCCTGCACTGCAGATGCAGGAATTCCCAAAGCTGGAAATTTGGCTTAAAGAACACACCCCATGATTGTATACTGTACCATACTGCTGGGATGCTTTGAGTACATTCTTAATGGACAGTATTAGGCTCAAATTGCCAATTAAAGCTGTGCACTTGGCCAAAGTAAGTTTAACTTCCACACATTTCTGGTTGGATTTTTGCAATATTTCACTGTTTTCTTCAGTCTGTTCATTGGCTCATGCTCCCTTTTTATCTTTATTTGGTGGCAAAAGGCGGCTTAGCTATTTATTCTCAGAAGAAAAGAGGCTTTGATAAATAGCATCACCAATATGGTTTCATCTGTAGCCATATGATGAGTGAGGTTAGTTCATTTACAAAATAGGCTGCTTAAATGTGTTTCGTACTTAATATACACTGGGAAATGAATGACTCTGGGTAAAAGCTTTGAAAACTGTCTCTCCATTCTACACACCACTTAGTAAGAGCAATTCTCCCACGGGTAGCTTGTCCTCTGCTCTTCTCTACCGTTACACTTCTTTTCCACATCATCTATAATGCTTCATAAACTGTGTTTAGGCATTACATGAGGCTATTGGTTTGCATTCTATGTAAGCAAGATGATTTCTGCATCAGCTGCCAATTGCTAAAGAAAATTAAATTAATAATAACAAACATAAATGTTACAGGGACCAAAACATTGTTTTCTATATCTAGGTTACTCACATGAATATAATGACAGACACTACTACTGTGAGGCCTCTGCCAGCATTGGCTTGAGATTGGGGAATATTTGTTCAAAATTGATGATAGTTATTTCACTTATTTTTTCAAAAAGTTCTTCAAGAGGCACAAATAAGATGAAAGGCCTATATTTAAAAGTGTCCTTGCCTACATTACTAAGGCAGGTGTACTTCAAATAAAAATAACCTCTTACGATTTTGCTCTCTTTTTCGGTTGGATAATGAAATGAGATTAGTTATTTCATTTTGATGTTTTCCTTTTTGATTTCAAGGTCCACTTAGTATGATGCCTTTAAGTTTTGGTGTCTCCACAGTGACTCACACTGACTTGTTTTGATTTAGAATAAAATGTCATGAAAAGATATTTATTCACTTATGTAACCTATTCTGTACTTGCCTGCAGTTCAGAGTTTCCATTCAAGCTAATGGATGTTGGTACCTAAGACAAAGAAAGAATGGAGCATGGTAGAATTGGTAAATCTCTCCTTTGACAATAAAATTCAATTCAGTAAGTCATGGTCTATATGATGTGGAAACTGAGAAAGTTCCTTTCCCACTGCTAAGAAAAGTGAGAGGAAAATGTTATTATCCTTAAAGATCTCAGCTAGTGTCTCTACATCTTCTATTTTGGGTGATCTGTAGTTGAAACAGAGTTTTTTAGGACTTGCTCTCATTCTGCCCGTCTGTGAAGCTCTCTCACTTGTAAGACTGGTCTACTCTCAAAAAAACTTCTTGTACCAAGGGGAAAAGTGAAATCTTCGTTTAAGAAGCATAAAGTGGGAAGAATGTGACATTTATATCCCCAATCAGTAAAGGGATGAAAACTAAGCTTATTGCCAACAAATGCATTTGGAATGCATTTCTCTTGAAGTGATATTCATCAAGTGCCCATATATACATGGCGCCATGCTAAGTACTATACGATACAAATTAAATAGATGTGGTCCCTCCTATCTGCCAGTTTACATCTTCCTTCAATTTAAATGCTATAGCAGAGTGCTTAAAAGGGCAAAATAAGATCATGAAGGTTATATCTCTCTCCCTCAAGGATTAGTTATTAATGTTTCTTTTTATGTGCTGGGCTAGGTGGGAGATGCAAGAGAAGTGGGAAGGCCATTTTTTGTGTCTTTCCTCTGCTAATTATTTGCAAAAATGTCTAAGCATCTAAGGCTTTAACTATAAATACCATAAATTATTTCTGGTTAGTACCAGTAGCTAAGAGAAGTCCATTTTTCTGGAAGCTTTAAGTTGATTGGTTGAAAAAGCAACTTCCCCTGTGCATATTATCCCAGAATCTTTGAAGCAGATTTCTTCACTTCTATTAAAACCCAAGTAATAGCCAGATGCAGTGGCTCACGTCTGTGGTCCCAGTGCTTTGGGAGGCTGAGGTGGGAGGATGGCTTGAGGCCAGGAAATAGAAATCAGTCTCAGCAACACAGTGAGACTCCATCTCTACAAAAAAATATTTAAAAAATTAGTTGGGCATGGCAGTGTGCACCTGTAATTTTAGCTACATCGAACACTGAGATGGGAGGATCCTTTGGGCCCAGGAGTTCGAAGTTGCAGTGAGCTATGATTGCACCAGTGTACTTGAACCTGGGTAACAGAATGAGACCCTGTCTCAAAAATAATAATAAAATAAAATAAAAAGCCCAAGCAATAAACATAGATGATATGCTCTTTGCTAATCACAACTACAGACTTTATGAGTCTTCTAAACATATAAACATATTACTAAATTACTATTAAGTTACTTTAAGTGGTCATGAGGTACAGTATGATGGGAAGAGCTCAGACTGAAAGTTAGAGGACTGGATTTTAGTCCTGGCTGAGACATTAAATAGCTAGTAAACTAGGTCAAGTGGTTTCACATTTGGACTTTAGTATCATCTCAAAATTACGAAATTGGAGTTGAATACTTTTCAGTTTTAATATTCCATAAGACTACATGTGAACTAACCACTATGTGGGAGCTGTGCAGTGATCTAAGAGTCAGTAAAAGGAAAAAAAGATGTCTATTTCTTTGTTCTATGTTATATTATCAATGCCTTCACAATTTATTTTTCTGTAATATAGGATATAACCACTCTTGAAGTCTAATATTGAAGAAATCAACTAGTGATCTGATTAAGATTGAGAATGGTAGCCTAGAAGCCCAATAGAAAAAAGTTATTTGTTCAAGCATAATAATCGAAGATACAACTGACTAGATGGGGTCTAGTTTTACATTCTGGCCAAGTAACATAATTCCAAAGGCAAATATGTGGAGGTTAGAATATCTGTCCAAAATCATTAGAAGTAATTTTGTTTTGCTTTCAAGGAGAAGGAGAGAGACATCTGACCTGATTTTTTCCTTCCTTTTGGATGTCATGGTAATGGAAAATGAAAAGAGTCCAGCTGGAAAACTTCCATTAAATTTTGAAAGAAAGCAACATGCTTAAAATAAGGGCATATGGAGTGGTCTGTTTAAAGAATAAAGTAATATATTGTCTTCTTCTTTCCTTAGCAGAGTAAATACTTCCGAATCCCATGTGTGAGGAAAGAAATACAATTCAGGGGTTAAATCTTTAGTAAAATATATTTCCCCTTTAGAAACTTTGGCTTTCCTAGCATATGTCTGTGCAATATTTTCTGTTTACTTTTCCATCCATTGGTTAAAAATATAATCGAAGGATGTCAGGTATGAAAAGAAACTTAGTGATCACAGAGTCCAACCTGTTTATTTTCTAGATGAGGAAGTCCTATCTACAGAACTGACTTACCCAGGTTCTTTCATTTCTCATTGACAGAGAGAGTGTTAGAGTCTAGCATGAAATGTAAAAAATTGGGGGGTGGGGGAGAGGGAGTAGAATGGAAAGTAAGAAAACAAAGGGAAAGAAATAGTGAATCTGAAGGAAGAAAATATAAAATATACTACTTTTTACCTAAAGCGGGCTAAACAAATTACACCTACTTGCCAAATTAAGCCTATGGCCTGCTTTTGGACAGCCCTCAAGCTAGGAATAGCTTTTAAATTTTTAAAGGGTTGTTTGAGAAAAAATATGTGACAGAGACCATACGTGGTCCATAAAACTTAAAATATTTACTATCTTGTCCTTTACATAAAACATTTGTCATTACCCGATTTAAAAATTTCACAGAGGCCACAAAGTACAGATAAGCAAAACCAAAGTGACCTTCAGAAAAATCTCAGTGACTGGATTTATCCAAGAACAATTTGCTTCATCCATTTCCATTCCAATCCACTATATTTAATGCTCTGACCACAGAGAACAAAAGAAATTCTTTCTTCCGAAACTGCCAGGATCTTTTAATTTTCTTTTTTTAATTTTTCCAACCCTCGCATAGTTAGCCAAAGGAATCTCTTTCTTCTTCTCTCTCTCTATTCCATCTCTTCTTTCCTAGTTCTTTTTCTTTTCTTTTTTATTTAAAACATTTGCTTTCATTTGAGCAACGTTTTTTCTTTTTTTTATCTTAATCTCAGGAAAAGAGTATAGGGTCCAAGGGTCAGAAAAGAAAGTAAAACTCTTTTTTCTCCTCCCCTCCTGAAATCTTCAGTTTTACATTTTGAAGCTTTTCCAGGTTCCACTGTGTTTGTTTTCCCTTTCTCTACTTCTGAGGAAACTGTTATTATGTTGAACCGTATGAAATTGCCAGTATTCAACCAGTTTTGACTTACAAAATGGCAGTGTCCCATGGTTCAATTTAGTATTTAGCTTCCTGGTCACCTGCTCTTCCTAAACTTTTGCCTCTCGTTGTTTTGATATATTTTGCCTTATTAGTGATTCTTTTTTCTGAGCTTATCCAGCTCCCATTCGCTTAAAGCTTCTTTATACAATGCAGGCTTGGTTTCTAAGTTTACAGACAGCACTTTGCAAGAACTTACTTGACTGAAGCTACCTCGAATGATTTATTTAAAGTGTACTCCAGTAATATGCTGAAATAAAATTAATTAATTAATTAATTAAAAAAATAAAGTGCACTGACCTAGCCTTTACTATCTATAGGCATACACAGTGGTACACTCAATTCCATTTACTTGTGAATAATTGACTTCTATTGTCAGTTTTGGACTCTCTGATACTATGAAAATGCATAGTCCACATGACAAAGCACATAACTTGTTTTCAAAAGAATTTAACCAATTTTCAGAAGGTGAAACAATGAAGGGAACATTTAGATATTTTAGCACCCAAGTTGTAGCATCCGTGGCTGTATATGGCATGGGCTAGTGTACTTAACTGTCAATTTTTATCGTTCCCATCTTTTCCTCACTTAAAAGTGGTACTCAGCCAAGCTTGCAGAAATGCAGCTTACTGTTAAGAAATGCAGCCAATTATAATCAGAGATATTCTTCCTTTGCTGATAATATTAAGCATCATGATTCAGCAATGCAGAGAGCAAGAGGTCAGCAAACGTAGATTTTTTCTCATACGAAGAGCTTTATGAATATAGGTATTGATTATGCCAATGTATTTAAAGACATTCACGAGGAAAAGAAAGTTAAAAAGCAGTATAGTGTAAAGTTGTTTAGTTTACTGTAATGGTTTAGAGCATGCAATTTGGAATCATATAAATCTGGATTTGAATCCCAGTTCCTTCTCTTACTAGCTATGTGTGACTTGGGGCATATTATTGATCTTTATTTTTTGTCTATAAATTAGAGACATCCCTTACCCCAAGATTTCTGATAAATATAAAAGAAGGTATTATATGTGAAATAAGCATTTAATAATATTTGTGTTGTTAATATTAGTAGAAACAATAATGATAAATTAACATGTATGGTAATGACATTGATGATAATCCCCAAATTTACTAAGATCTGAAATGCTACAGAAAACAAATTAAAGTCATTAAAATGATAATTTAAAAAACGATTTGAGAAGAGGAATTCAAAGAAGATATATGTTGCCTAAATTTCATAGGAACTATAGTGAGAACCCAATGCTGGACACAAGCAGGAAGAGAACTGAAATTCCTATACAGTTACTTTATTGATTTACTCATTCACTCACTCTTTCAATATATGTTTCTTGAGTACCTGTACTGTTCAAGAGACAGTACTAACATGGGGAGAAGAACATAATATGAGGAGAAAGTTTGTTCACCTAAGAGTTTTATAGTCCAGTGGTTTGTGCTTTATAAAGCCTTGCATAGACTCTTGATCAAAAACAGAAAAAAGAGGAGCTTCTCTGGTTAAACGAGAAGTGAAGGAACATGAAACCATACACACCTAGTGTCCCACTCTCCCCCACCCATCCTAGGGTGCCCATTGGCACTTCCACCGACCTTGTTTTATGAAACATAGTTTGAAAACCACTGATCTAGTCTGTTACAAAGATGATTTTCATAAAATTCCATTGTTTTAGGATTCTTTCTTTAGTCTATAACATAGATTGCTCCTTTAGATCCATATATTATATTAGAAGCATAATTAAGTAGGCTATTTTCCATTCCTGTATCTATAATTGCATTATCTAACTGTTCTTCTAGGAAGAGCCCATAAAAAACAAGACAAAAGGATGGCAAATTTTGATTAGGAAGGGAAAAGATATCAGGCAAGTTTGAAAATTTTTAGCAAGGTCTAAGAGGGCAGACCTGGCTGATCTGCAATATGGGGAATCTAGGAATCAAATGGATATGCTAGGCAGGAGAAAAATGCAAATAAAGGGGGAAAAGAATATTTGAAGGCCCTCAAAATAATTTGCAACCACATACCTTTTCTTCTAGTAAGTTCATGAAGAAAGGAAATTCTTTTTTTCCCTATATTTCATCATATGAAGGAAGAACTCTAAAGTTACTTAAGCTGAAATCATGTGTTTGGCTCATTTAAGAAACAAAATTGTATCCAAAGAGCATGTAAAAACAGAAAAGGAGTTAGAGAAGCCTTCTTAGATCTGATCAGTCCAGGAGACAAGGGGAAATGACAACATCATCTCAATTTGTAGGGAGAAAGAGCTGGTGACAGGTATCCTAAGATGTCTTCAAACTTTTAAAAAGTCTCAACTTTGAGCAGTTAGACCTTAGAAGTTATTTCTATAATAGATAATATAGCAACTATAGACATAATGCATATATTACATATAATCAATAAATAGATGCCTCTAAAGTCTGCTAAGGGTAGAATTCCAAGATGTCAAAATAAATAGAAGGGGACATTTCACTTTATCCATCTATCCTATTTATCAAATAGAATAGCATAAGACAAGATCTGGAGTCTTTCCTCCATATTCCCAGAGTGCTTTCCCAACACTACTTAGCCACAAACTGATATATTGAGTATTATATTGCCTCTAAGACTTTTTATATACTCTTTCTACAGCAGCATTTCTCCTCTTGCTCCTATTACTAACTCTTGCACCATCCGTTAAGTTTCAGCTTACCTTTAACTTTCAAATAATAACAATGACAATAACAATAGCAATAAGAAAAATTCCTCCTTTGGTTGCTTCCAGTCTCACTGTTGTTCCAAGATATGCTGGCCGCATTTCTTACCTGTTCCATTTTACTGTCTCTATCATAACACTTACCATATAATACAATTTCCTGTTTGATTCTGGCTGTCCTTTTCTAGACTACAAGCTCATTGAGGTTAAAATCATATCTGTTTTGACCATTATTATATCCCCAGCACACAGAAAGGGATAGCCACACAGTAAATTGAATGAACGGAGTAAAAGAAAAAAGATAAAAGAGTGAATAAACAAAGAGTGCCACATATCAGTGACTGCAAGGCTACCTTTGTGTATGATGTTATTTTAGGTCATTAAATATTAAATGTCTGATTTTGAATTAAAAGTGTAGTTTATTACATCTCAAACAAGAAGCAGTACATTAATCAAAGTATGCACCTAAACTGTCAACACAGTTTTGCTATCTTAATGGTAGCCTGTTTATGCCAGCAGTGAAGAAGCCTGGAAAGCCAGTGGCGATAAAATCGCAAAAGGCGTTTTCCACAGCTTGTTGAGAATTGAATAATTTTCCTTGCAAGAAGTGGTCTAAAGCCTGGAAGAAGTGGTAGTCAGTTGGTGCAAGGTCTGGTGAATACAGTAGATGACAGAGAGTTTCCAAGTTCAGCTTCTGTAGTTTGAGCAGTGTTGTTTGTGCAACATGTGGTCGAGCCTTGTCTTGCAGGAGGATTGGCCTGTCTCTATTGACCAATCTCAGCTCCTTAATCGCAAGCATCCTCATCATTTCATCCACCTCATTGCAGTAGACATCTGCTGTAATCTATTGACCAGGTTTCATGAAGCTGTAGTGGATAATACCAGCATTGGACCACCAAATAGATACCATTACCATTTTTTGTCAAATATTCAGTTTTGGGCTGTGTTTCAGCACTTCATCTTTATCGAACCATTATGCTGAATGCTTTCAGTTGTCAAAAAGAATCCGTTTTTCATCATACGTAACAATAGGTGCACTGCGCATTGTCTGGGGGATGTGCACGCTTGTAGCTCTGACTCAAGCGGTGCAAAGGCAATTTATGTAACCGAAGCGTTATTACCACTGTAATATTCTGAAATTTAAAAAACATGGTGTAGAAATGGTTCACCTTTATGGCATGACAGCAAAGAAAGGCAAGCTTCTAGAGGATTTCTCTTCTGATGCTCATTTAATTCATGTGGTACCCATCTATCCAGCTTCTTTACCTTGCCCATTTGTTTCAAATGGTCCAATATTGTTGGAATAGTAATGGCAAACCTTGCCTCTAATTCATTCATAGGTATAGATGGATTCACTTCCACTACAGCTTTCAGCTCATTATTATCCACCTTGATCTCAGGTCCCCTAAGTGGCTCCTTTTCAAGATTAAAATCACCGGAACAGAACTTCTCAAAGCATCGACATACTGTGCGTTCATTAGCCATGTCCTTCCCAAACACTTCGTTGATATTTCAAGCTGTCCACGCTACATTCGTTCCATGATGGAACTCATATTTGAAAATAAGATGAATTTTTGACTTATCCATGGTTTCACAAATTGCTGTAAAAAAATTTGAAAAATAATCACAAGCCAAAATATGCATTTGAAAGCCTGAAGATGTACCTTCACGAGAAACATAAAATAAGAAGTGTCAAAGTGAGATGTCAGAGATATCAATTGTCAAGCTTAGTACTTAAGGGAATTGGACATTTCATTTTTAATAACCTAAATATTTGAATGGTGCTAGAACACATCTCTTCCATTAAATAATTCCCTCATCTACTTTTCTTGGGGTCTGAATTTCCACTATTTATAATCCAAATTTCTTTGGCTTATAAGGACCATTTGGCATTCCAATAGCTCTTTTCATCATATGTATC
>NW_012148730.1:2876726-2877780 GCF_000956105.1 Propithecus coquereli
GATGATAAATGACTTTAGGTTTAGGATTTTTGATCATATCAAAATCAATCAGCATGACCTTCCTTCTCAGTGCAAGATCAGCTGAAAGCCCAGAAATATTTGCTTTTTCTGCCATGCTAATATGTTGAGGAACTGAGCTGCTTGGTTTATAAAATACTGTGTTTGGAAAACTTTTCAATTCCCTCTTGTCTCTGGGGCCATGTAGATGCAGGATAAATTTAAATATGGTGAGATAAAGGATGAAAATGAGCATCTGTCTCAGCCTAAATCTAAATCTACTTTCAAATTCAAAGCGATTCTCTGGAGAATCACTTATTTGACAGGTTCAATTCACCATTATCTGTCTCCATGTCCTGCAAGCATAGCAAAGCTCATATTTACAAGTTACATTATGTTATTAAATATCTCCTAGTGAGGCAAGGAAATGATATCCTAACCATGGATTCTTCAGCTACCATATAAGCCAGTTAGGTTGGAAATAGAAACCATGGTGGTCTCCTCAAACTATTCATACCCAGTTTATGCCAAGGTGAGTTCTTTGAGAAAACATGACCTAGTGACTAGAGAATGGCATGAATTCCAACTTGGCCTCAAATCTCATGGTCCACTCAATAGCTATAGGACTTTGTTCAAGTTACTTAAGTTTAGGTATTTATTTACTTTCTTTCTATCTTTGTTCCCCCAGCTTTACTGGGTACAATTAATATACTAAAAGCTGTACATAATTTGGTAAGTTTGGACATGCATACAAACTCATATTATCATCACTACAATCAAGGCAATAAACATACCCATCATCTCCAAAAGTTTCCTTGTGTCCCTTTGGGTTTTGTTTATTTGTTTGTTCGTGTGTGTGTGTGTGTGTGTGTGTGTGTGTGTTTTAAGAACACCTACTCTGAATTCTATGGCCTAGGCAAAGAATTTATGACGAAGACCCCAAAGGCAATCACAGCAACAACAAAAATAAATAAATGGGACCTGATCAAATTAAAAAGCTTCTGCACAGCCAAAAAAACTGTCACAAGAGCAAACAGACAACCTACAGAATGGGAGA
>NW_012148730.1:2878715-2897807 GCF_000956105.1 Propithecus coquereli
AAATAAATAAAATTTTAAGTTCACAATACCTTATCGTTAAACTATAGGCACTATGTTGTACAGCAGATCTCTGAAACTTACTCATCCTGTATAACTGTAACTTTATACCCATTTAACAACTCCCCATATCTCCCTACCTTATCCCCTGGCAGACATCATTATATTTTCTCCCCCTGTACATTTGATATCTTAGATACCTCATGTAAGAGGAATCATGCAGTATTTATCCTTTCGTGATTGCCATTTCACTTAGCATATCTTCTAGTTCCACCCATGTTGTAGAAAATGGTAGAACTTCCTTCATTTTTAAGGCTGAATAATGTTTTATATACATATATACATTACATTTGCTTTATCCATTCATCTATCAATAGACGTTTGTTTCTATATCTTAGCTATTGTGAATAATGCTGCAATTAACATGGGAGTAAAGATATCTCTTTTATATACTGATTTTTTTTTTATTTCAGCATATTATGGGGGTACAAATGTTTAGATTATGTATATTGCCCTTGCCCCACCCGAGTCAGAGCTTCAATCATGTCCATCCCCCAGACGGTGCACATCGCACTCATTATGTGTGTATATACCCATCCCCTTCACCCTCCTCCCTTATGCCCACCACCTGATGAATGTTACTGCTATATGTGCACTTAGGTGTTGACCAGTTAAAACCAATTTGATGGTGAGTACATGTGGTGCTTGTTTTTCCATTCTTGGAATACTTCACTTAGTAGAATTTCCAGCTCTATCCAGGATAATACAACAGGTGCTATAGTGCCATTGTTTTTTGTGGCTGAGTAGAACTCCATAGTATACATATACCACATTTTATTAATCCACTCATGTATTGATGGACACTTGGGTTGTTTCCACATCTTTGCAACTTGATTTCAGTTTTTTTAGATATATACCCAAAAGTGAGATGGATGGATCATATGTTAGTTCTATTTTTAATTTTTTGAGAAAATTCCTACTATTTTCTACAGAAGCTGCATCATTTTACATTCTCACTAACAGTGTACATAGATTTCAATTTCTCCACAATCTTCCAGCACTTGCTATCTTTGGGGTTTTTTTGCGGGGGGGGGGGAATTTTTGTTTGTTTGGTTTGGTTTGGTTTATTTTGATAATGACCATCCTAACAGGTGTGAGATAACATCTCATTACAGTTTTGTTTTGTATTTCCCTGATGATTAGGGATGTTGAATATCTTTTCACATGACTGCTGGCCATTTGTATGTCTTCTTTAGAAAAATGCCCATTCAGGTCCTTTGCACACTTTTTAATCTGATTATTAAGTTCTTTTTTCTATTGCGTTTTCTACTTGGGTTTTTGGTGTCATAACCAAAAACTCCTTTCTGAGATCAATGTCAGGAAGTTTTCCCCCTATGTTTTCTTTCAGCAGTTTTACAATTTCAGATCTTACATTTAAGTTAATCCATTTTAAGTTAATTTTTGTGTATGGTGTAAGATAAGGGTACAGTTTCATTCTTTTGCAGGTGGATATCCAGTTTTTTTCAATATCATTTATTGAAGAGACTATCATTTTCCCATTTTATATTCTTGACTTTGTATATGTAGGTTTATTTATGGGCTCTCTATTCTGTTCCATTGGTCTATTTTTATGACAGTACCATACTGTTTGATTACTATAGCTTTGTAATGTGTTTTCAAATCAGGAAGTGTGATGCCTCCAGCTATGTTCTTCTTCCTCATATATATTTTGGCTGTTCATTGTCCACTCAATAGCTATAGGGCTTAGATCAAGTTACCTAAGTTTATTTACTAAAAGAAAGGGGGGGTGAATTGGGAAAATCATGAAATGACAGTTTCATAGGACTATAAGGAAGAGTAAATGGGGTGATATATATAGCCTAGCACAATGCTTGAGACATTATGAGCCCTCCATGAATGATTTCTTTCTGCACTCCACCCATTGGATTTATAAAGTCATTGGTTATAACCTGTTAACTTTGGATTTATGTCTCAACAACTCTGTTTTTAAAGGGTAATAATAATAATACATATGCAATTCATGATTATATATGTATTACATGTATATGGCCATTCATCAAGCCAGAAAAAGTTCATTACTTGTCATAGTTTAGAATTTTGTGACTTCTAAGTACTAATCTCTGAAATTTTCCTTTTTATATTAAGACTTCCTTATATTTCACTTCCTCATATTTGCTAAACTGACACTTCACCATCATTTGCGACTAAATGCTATTTAAGTACTTCTTATTTTCTCAGAGTTTTTCTGGTTTTACATGATTCCATACCTATTCTATAAGCCATGGTCAAACATTTGAATAATATTTTTCATAGCATCTTAGAATTCTTAGCCCCTTTGACTTTCTTCTGTACCTAATCCTAAACCCTGAATAAATTCACAATGTCTGTTTCCTTCAAGCTTTTATACAAGCTGCTGAGCATTTCTGATGAAAACCAAGAAACTGTACCAATTAGGTTTACCGTCATTTGGCCCTTTGCTGCTGCTCAGCAATTCTTTCATTTATCTTTTCTTAATGCCATTCTGTAATCTCTCCAAAAGTTATTCTAAATCATTTCCACTCTCCTTAAGCCTTCGGCCACAATTCTACCTCCCTGTTCAATAAATAACTTAATTTCTTACTTTATTGAGAAAAAAACTACCTGTCATGAGCTTTCTTGAATTACCTGTTCTCCACCTCAAATTTTCTTTGGATTTCCCCTCATTACCTTTTCCTTTCTTCAGTCTGTAAAGAAAACATTTCCCTTCTCCTTTCCAAGGGATTACCTTTGTCCTCTCCTTCTGTTCTCTTTCAGTACCATTATTTCATCCATTTGCCCCTTCTTTCTTGCATTTTTAGTGTTTTCCTATGCCCACTAATATCCTCTGGTCTAGAAGACACCAAAAAGAAGAAAAACAGAAATAATTAAACTAAAAATTCTTTTCTTGTGAACTGCTATTCACTGAAGCTTATGGCATATATCCAGCCTTCCTTTCAGCACCAACCATTTCAAATATAATATACAGTCACTTCTCCTACTTATCACCACCCACTTTTCAACCCACTTACAGTCAAGCAGCTTCTCCTCACCCCTCTATTGAAAGTGTTTTTATTTAAAGGTCATTAATGTCCTTCTAACTGCTAAATTTCAGTCTTTTCTTAATGCTCATTTTGCTTGACCTCTCTGTAATATTTAATACAATTCATTACACTGATCCCTCTTTATTGAAACTGCCTACTCTTTTGGCTACATGATTCCTCAGCCTTCTGGATTCTCCTACTGTTTTGATTATTTGTCTATGTCTCTTCTGCTGACATGATTGCTTTTTCCTGTTTCCTATATTGTAAGTATTACCTAAAGTTCTGTCTTTGGGTCTCTTCAATTCCCTTTAAATAATCTCCACTCTAATGATTTCATCTATATGTATGATTTCAAATATCATCTCTGTTCAAATGATTTTTCCTAATATGTATCATCAGAAACAACCTCCCTCTTTAGCTCCCACCACCAAAGTTTCAAATGTTGAATGAGCATTTGAATATTTTCACCTATATAAATGTTTATACCTGAAACTCGACATATCCAAAAGTTGGCTTATTATTGTTATTTTCAGTCCCTTTCCACTTATTTACATTTTCCAAATCCTCTAGATTCATAAATCAAGGAGTCATCTTTAAATTTTCACTCTCCCTCAAACTACACACCTAGTCAGTCAGAATTACTTATTATTAATTCTACGAAATTAATCCCCCCACCCCATTCTTTCTCCCCTTTCTTATTTTCATTCTCAATGCCACTAGCCTATTCAGCTTATTCAGCTTTCTAATACCTCACACCTGGACTTACTTCAATACCTTAGACACCTGACCTCCAACGTGTTCCCACTCCAATCCATTCAGAGTTACAAAAGTAAAGCTCCAGCCACTTTGCTCAATACCATGAGGTATATTATGTGGCTTCTCCTTACCAAATAAATGAGGCCCAAATTCCTTAGCCTGGTATGGAAGTTCTTGTAGTCTGATTCTAACTTAGATTTTCTAACTTTATCCCCAGCTACTTCCTTGCATATATGCTGTGCTATAGCTAAATTAGACTATTTGACATTCTTCAAATCAGACACTATTTTTCTTCCTGTTTTCTTCTCCTCTGGAAAGGCCCTTCTCACATCTTTGTTTTTTAATAATATCTTAGACAACCTTTATGGTTCATGTAAGGTTCCCTTTCTCTGCAAAGTCTTACCTGTTTCCCCTTGGTAGGGAGTGATTGCTGCTTTGCATGGGCCTACAGAATTCTGTATTTGTTTCTGTTATTGCATGTACCCTATATTGCCTAAATAACAGTTATTTATATTTGTGAGTAGACTTGATACTCAATCATTAGTTCCATGAATACCTGAGTGTAGACTTATTCACTCCTATTTCTTCACAACACCTAACACAGTACTGTATACTTAGTAATGGTATACAGTTATCTAAATAGTGATAAGTAGTTACCTAAAGTCTGTCTTTGGGTCTCTTCAATTCTCTTTCAATAATCTCCACTCTAATGATTTCATGTATATGTATGATTTCAAATATCATCTCTGTTCAAATGATTTTTCCTAATATGTGTCATCAGAAACAACCTCCTTCTTTAGTTTCACAATATTTGTAAACTGGATGCCTAATTACAAATGTATCGAATATTTAAATTTAGAGCTTTTCTTTATAGAGCTTCAAACACTTTATGAACATTATTGTGCATCTTGAAAACATCCTTGGAAACAAAGCAAGGGACAGTTGCCATTATCTCTGTGAAGGACTTAAGTGGAAAAACAATTTGCTAAAGTTGGTAACAGAGTTGCAACCCCAAGGCACCTGACTACTAGACAAGTGCTCTATCCCCTCGAACATGTTTGCTCTAAAATTAAATTAATTTAGATTATTTAGAAGTAAATTTCCATTTCCTTTGTTTATCCAACAGTTAGCTTTAATAGACACATTTCCCTGGGTAGATTGTTACTTAAAAGTCCAAATTGCTTCACTTTTTCCTCTACCCTCTGCCCACTGGCAGTTCTCACTCCTAACTGCCACTTGTGTGGAAAGACACTCTGGTTGATGTCCTTTCTCTTGGCTGTTTTAGCTTCAATGCACCAGCAATCAGCAAGCTTGTTCAGCTTCTTTTCTTTTCTTTTATCTGGTCATTCCTCAAGTGAGCTGAATTTACCTGCACTAAATTTTACATGTCATGGGTGGCCTCACATATTGGAGGGCAGAAAATGGCTGCAGCTGAAGGGAGGAGAAGGGAGGATAATAACTCTATTTTCTGCAGAAAGAGATGAGATCATTTTTTAAAGATGTCATTTCCTTTTAGATGGAGAAGGTTGTTAGACTCCCCTTTATGTCCTTTTATCATCCAAGGTCATGGAAAGAGTAGGAAGAAGTTGCTTCCTGGGATGACAGCGAAACCTGAGCTGTCGGGCATCATTTAGGCATAAATATCATGAAGTACTTTGCTAACCACTAGTGTAACCAAGATGTCCGTGGGCTGGATCATGATAAACATTATTCTGTGGCAGCACAATACATCAGCTTTAGATCTAGCAGTAAAAAAACAGGAATTGGAGACAGCCATTATTTGACATGCCCAGTCTTGAGTGCACTGTTCATTGCGTCTATAAGTATTGGTCGGATGGATTTGTGTGTGTGTGTGTGTTTATGTGTATGTGTGTGTTTAAGACAATTCCTGGCAGCAGAATCCTCTTAATCATGTGACCCAGGCAGTGCCTCCACAATCTCAACAGAATCAGTCGAAAAAATGATAATATTGCAGGTATTTGTTATTTTGTTTGCTTGATATTAAATAACTGGATAGACTATTGCAGTTTTTCTCTTGATTTGATTGTTCTGAGAACTAATTTTGAATTGCTACTAGTTTTTGTGAATTTGGGGCTGTCAAGATTCCACCTTTCCCTACAAAGAAGGTAACCACACCTAACCTACTTGCACTTCTAAGTTATATTCTATGTTTGGAGGGCTTACAGGAAGCTTTCATCCCTGGAAAACTAACTCATATCTAATTTTTACTATTGTGTATGACAACTATGCATGTAAAATAATTCATCATCTATTTTAACCAAAATATAATTATGTATTCAATCTATAATGCCCTCCACTTCTGCCTGAATCTGGTAAACTGTGTTATATAAATAATAATCAGTAATAACCTGACACATAAAAATATGTTTTAGGTAATGGTGAACATTAAAATGCATGAATTATTTCATCAGCCAGATGTGAACTTGTATAGAAAAATAATAGGGCAAACAGCTTGTTGTGCTTGTCTTTTTCTTACCTTCATTTGTATCTCAAAACCCAACTTCACTGAGAGTTTCCAGTGCCATTTCTAATGGGGAGACTCTGGCAAAATACAATATAAGGGAGGATGACCAAGAGTAGTTAAATAATATAATGCAATATTAAGTGGTTTACATAACTTTACCCTCAACAAAACTTTAGTACTTTTCATTCAGTTAGAAAAAAGTCTTTTTTTTAAGTTAAAAAATTAAGTCGTTAAAGGACATTAAATTTACTGGTATTGAAATAGATCAAGAAGAGTAGCCATTTTTGTTCAGTGGTATGAAAATAATAGAAGAGGATAATTGTGAATAAAATAAAAATACAGAGCTTAAATTGCCATGAAAACAATAATAATAAAAAGTGGCTGCTTCCACCGAAATACTGTCAACTGATACAGATTGCATAGCACCATAATTATCAGAACTGACATATGCAAAATGATTATAAATTAACAGTTTGTAGAACAAAGTCATATGTTATAGATTTTACTAGGTAGATACATAATCACAGAGAACAAAAGAACTTTAAACAATGTAAAATTATGAAATTAATCTAAAATGGTATGCTGCACATACACTGTAAATTATGAGATCATTTTTCATATGATTAAAGACGAATTTATATACCTAGACACTTGAATGAGTGGACTTCATTATATACAGCTATTACTACTGCCTGTGTGACAGATTTGGTCAGTCCTACTGTAAGTACTTTAACAATAAGTCAATCCCAGGAAAGGTTGCAAATTTGGAAATCAGATTTATTATAGGTTATGTTACTGGTTTCAAAAGCCAAAAAATAAATTGGAATGGTCGTAGCTTTTATAAATTTACATGTGTTCAGTACAAATAGCATGCTGGTTTGTGGGGTCTCTGGCTTCATGAATACTTCAACGGTTTGCCTTCAATGAAATTTTATTTTTTTCAATTGATAAGTTGAAAAACAGTAGTGTAATTTTCACAGAACATGTTAACTCATTTACTCATGAACCCAAGATTTCTATGGATCCTTTCTGTTTGAAGTTGTAGCCATGTTGCACCCATGAGATGATTTATTTGTAGTGAATGTTGTATTCCTACTGTGTTATTTATATTTTAGGCAAGCTCAATACGTGGCAATGTACATATGGCAAGGGCATAAACTAGTGGGTATATAGTCTGCTTTATAAAAAGTGTCCTAGGAAACAAAATTTTCTTTCCCTATTATATACTCAGAAAGTTGTTATTTGTTTGTGCATATTGTGGTTTTGGTTTACTAATGTTTGGCCAATGCTAGTAACATGCATAAATTGAGTATGAGTCATAAGAAAATAAGAATAATGAAAATAATAACTGTTTAAGAAAAGAACCTTTGTTAATATTTTATACCAAGGTTCCATTGTTGTGAGCAATAGACTCAAAGAATAGTGTCTTCATGACATCAAAACATCTGGATGTAAAGTGAAAAATGTAGTCAATCGTCTAGATGTTTCTAAATATCCAGATGCTTTGTGTTGGTCAGACAAAGTTTCCAAATGATTGACTGAATTGTTCACCCTCACAGTTAACATGTATAGATTACGCCATCTGGCACTCTGAGGAGACTGACAGCCAGAAGATAATCAGAAGATAGAACATGAGACCTCAGAGAGGGAGGAGTGCTTAGATGATACCTATGATTAGCCTATTCTCAATAATTCTCAAAGTCAATTGCTGGCCTTTCTGTGTTATCATTAAAAGAATAATTCAGGATAAAAATTATTTTTTCTCGAAATCCTATTTTTGTCAGAATAGATGTTGTATTGCTTCATTGCAAAACTGTGTAAACAAACTATCAGGGAGTCAAAAGGTATTAAATAGATAGATTAAAATGAATAGTTTTAGATACTGCCTCCCTCAAGTGCCATTGTATTTTAAAACAGTATACATCAACTATAATTATAAATATCAAAAAAGACAGAAAATTTTGATTTTCTAGAGTCAGTGAGCAAGCATTTATACATAATTTACCCCTTCTTTCACTAAACACTGACACTGCCCCCCACCATGTGCCAGACGCTTATGCATAGGATCAGGGGTACATGTTGAATCAGATACAGTTTTTTTTTTTTTTTTTTTTCCTGTTGCCCCGGCAAGAGTGCCGTGGAGTCAGCTCACAGCAACCTCAAACTCCTGGGCTCAAGCGATCCTACTGCCACAGCCTCCCAAGTAGCTGGGACTACAGGCATGCACCACCATGCCCGGCTAATTTTTTTTCTATATATATTTTTAGTTGTCCAGGTAATTTCTTTCTATTTTTTTTTTTAGTGGAGATGGGGTCTTGCTCTTGCTCAGGCTGGTCTCGAACTCCTGAGCTCAAATGATCCGCCTGTCTCGGCCTCCCAGAGTGCTAGGATTACAGGCGTGAGCCACCACGCCTGGCCCCAGATACAGTTTTTGACTTAAAGCAATTCACATTCCAGTAGTGGGTGCAGAAATGTTAACTAATAAGAGCAGAGTGAAATAAATGCCAAAAGAGCTGTGTGCCAAGTGTTATTAATACATCAATAATGGAGTTACCATCTATCTGGTGTCTGGGAAGGGCAGTTCTTATAGAAAGTTTGATAGGAGAAATGTTGTTTGTGAAAACTCATGAAAACAAGGAGAAAGAAAACAATTAGGAATGCTGAAAAAATACGAATAAACACCTATTTAAAAGTATCAGAGAGCTACTGAGGAAGATAGAATTTGAGGAACCAAAATTGGAGAGAAAAGAGAAAATGAATCCTGCAAGTATCAAACATCTTACATTGCATTTCCTTCAAGGAATTTGCTGATTCATATGTGGAATGAACAGAGAGAGAGGCTGATAAGATAAGCAGCTGTGCAGAAGTTGCTACTAAGAGTCAGAGGGGTTGAAAAGAGTTTTTTGGTAGTCTCATGAGACCGAGGGGTGAAAAAATGAAGCTCACAGCTACCAAACCAGCCAATAAATGACTGGCAAAGATCTTAAAGAAAAAGGAAGAGCAGAGAAGTAAACCGACAGTTCAAGCAGATTTTCCTGTCGAGATATTCAGCAAATTGTAAAAGTGGCACAGACGTAGATGTGGAGAAGCCTAGGAAAAAATGGCTGTTAAGAGGCTGAGAAGCTAAGCAGAGTATATCAGTTAGGATTTGATCAGGGAATCAGAAACTCTTTAAGTGATATGAAATAAAAGATTTATTATAGGTATTGGATCTTATGAATCCATGGTAGCTAATGAAGAAGACTATGAAAGGTTGTTGCCTTTGTATCTGGTGGTAGGCCTAAAGTCAATAAGGGGCAGGAGGGCAAGTATTTTGAGAAGAAAACCATGACCTAAGGCAGGAAAGAGTCAGGGCAGACTGTAACCCATGAGGGCTAAAAAAATTCAAGAGGACCACTGAAACCCCTGCTTGCCTATCACTGCATTTGACTTCATTAATGCAAGTAATCTGCAAAAAGAGCTGGAAACTTTTGCCATGAAGCTGCACATGTGCCTAGCCCACAAATCAGAGAAGCTGAAAGAAATCTGGTAGGAGCTGGAGTAGCTGCATGACTGGCTGCTGTTATAAGCTAACAAATGAACAGATCAGCAACAACATGCATGAACTGAAATGGCTCCTGGACCCCAATACCTACACCAACCTTTAGAGTATAATAGTTGCTGCTTTATTTTCACCTTCGAAATCTAAAAAAAAAAAAATTCTAGAGGCAATTTCTAACTTAGAACCAACACAGAAGGAAATTCTAAAAGTGTAGAGCATTCTTGATACAGTACAAAACTAGCAAAATCTGACCCATGTCAATTGGCATCCATGTACATTTCCATTAACAATATTTTTCTTCCAGTGAATTTCAGAGCTTGAATACAAAGCTTTCAATTTAACCCAGTCAGTCAAAACTAAAGAAGAAAGAATCAAGAAAAATGAACAAAGTGGCCAAAAACTATGGGACTATGTAAAATGACCAAACATAAGAATCATAGGTATCTCTGAGGGAGAAGAAGAAAGAGCAAAAAAGCATGAAAAATCTATTTGAGGGAATAATAGAAAAAAGCTTCCCTGGTGTTGCTAGAGATTTAGACATCTAGATACAAGTAGATCATCAAATGTCTGGAAGATTCATTGCAAATAGGAAATCACCAAGGCACATAGTCATCACTCTGGCCAAAGTCAAAGTGAAGGAGAAAATCCTACAAGCTGCAAGACAGAAGCATCAAGTAATTTACAAAGGAAAACTCATCAGACTAACAGCAGACTTCTCAGCAGATGCATTATAAGCCAGAAGGGATTGGAGTTCCATTTTTAATCTTCCTAAACCAAATAACCGTCAGCCAAGAATTGTGTATCCTGCAAAACTAGGCTTAATAAATGAAGGAGAAATCACGTCTTTTCCAGACAAGCAAACACTAAGGGAATTTGTTGCCACTAGACCTTCCCTACAAGAAATGCTCAAAAGTTCTCTAAACACAGAAAAGAACAATTGATATGTACTGGTGTAAAAGAACTCAAAAGTAAAAACTCACAACTCTCATAAAACAGTAACACAAGGGACAATACAGAGAAACTAGGTAACAATCATTATGATGATTGGAACAGTATCTCATTTATCAATCTTAACATTGAATGTAAATCATCTAGATGCCCCACTTAAAAGATATGACTTGAGGGAATGGATTAAAAAACACCACCCAAATATCTGTTGTCTCCAAGAAACCATTTTAACTTATAAAGAGTTGCAAACACTCAAGGTAAAGGGGAGGAAAAAGTTTTCTAAGCAAATGGAAACCAAAAGCAAGCAGAAGTAGGTATTCTTATATCAGATAAAACAGACTTTAAATCAACAATAGCAAAAAAAGACAAAGGTGGTCATTATATAAAATAAAGGATTGATTCAACAAGAAGATATAATAATCATAAATATGTATGCACCTAATATCTGAGCTCCAAATTCATACATAGTACTAAACCTAAGGAATGAAATAAACAGCAACATAATAATAATGGGGGATATCAACACTCCACTGACAAAACTAGAAAATAAACAAAGAAATACTGGACATAAACCAGACTCTAGAATAAATGGACCTAAGAGACATTTACAGAACATTTAACTCCCAAACAGCAGAATATACATTATTCTGATCATCACATGGAATTTACTGAGATAGACCATATAATAGGCCACAAAACAAGTCTTATCAAATTTTTAAAAAGTGAAATCTTACCAAGCATCTTCTCAAATCACAATGGAAAAAAACTAGAAATCAGTTCCAAGAGGAACTCTCAAAACTATACAAATATGTGGAAGTTAAATAATCTACTGCTGAATGATCTTTGGGCAAACAACAAAATCAAGATGGAAATAAAAATAGTTTTTGAATTGAATGGCAATGGTGACACAAACTACCAAAATCTCTGGGATACAGAAAAAGCAGTACTAAGAGGGAAGTTCATAGCACTAAATGCCTACATCAAATAGAGAGAAATATCATGAACTAACAACCTAATGTCACAGCTCAGGGTACTAGAAAAACAGGAACAACCCAAACCCAAAGCTAGCAGAAAACAAGAAATAACAAAGATCAGAGAAGAACTAAGTGAAACTTAAACTGAAAAAACAGCACAAAGATCAATGAAACAAAAAGTTGGTTCTTTGGAAAGATAAACAAAATCAATAGACCACCAAGAAGGGAGAATCAAGGAGGGAGAAGATTCAAATAAGCTCAATCAGAAATTAAAAGGGGGACAACACAATTAATACCACAGAAATATGAAAAATCACCCGAGACTACTATAAACACCTCTATACACACACTAGAAAATCCAGAGGAAATGGGTAAATTTTTGGAAACATGTAACCTGTGAAACATGAATCAGCAAGAAATAGTAATTCTGAATAGACCAATAATGAGTAGTGAGATTGAATCAGTAATAAAAGAAATCATTCAACCAAAAAAAAAAAAAAAGAAAAAGCCCCACACAGACAAATTTTACCAGACATACAAAGAAGAATTGGTACCTACTGTACTGAAACTGTTCCATAACATCAAGAAGGAGGGAATGATTTCTAACTCATTCTATGAAGCCAGTGTCACCTTGATACCAAAGCCAGAAAAGGACAAAAAAAAGAAAGAAAGAAAGAAAGAAAGAAAGAAAACTACAGACCAATATCACTTGTGAATATAGATGCAAAAATCATCAAAAAAAAAATACTAGCAAATTCAATCCAACAGAACATCTGAAAAGTAATTCACCATGATCAATGGATTTCATCCCAGGGATGCAAGACTGGTTCAATATTTGCAAATCAATAAATGTGATTCACCACATAGAGAGAATTAAAAATAAAACCATGTCATCATCTCAAGAGATGCAGAAAAAGTATTTGATAAAATCCAGCACCCCTTCATGATAAAAAAAAAAAACAGCTTTTAAAACTAGGCATAGAAGGAGTAAAGTAATAAAAGCCATCTATGACCAACCCACAGCCAACATCATACTGAATGGGGAAAAGTTACAAGCATTCCCCCTAAGAACTGGAACATAAAAAGTATTTGATAAAATCCAGCACCCCTTCATGATAAAAAAAAAAAACAGCTTTTAAAACTAGGCATAGAAGGAACATACCTCAAAGTAAAGTAATAAAAGCCATCTATGACCAACCCACAGCCAACATCATACTGAATGGGGAAAAGTTACAAGCATTCCCCCTAAGAACTGGAACATAACAAGTATGCATACTTTTACTGCTCTTATTTAACATAATAATGAAAGTCCCAACCAGACCAATCAGGCAAGAGAAAAAAATAAAGTGCAACCAAATAGGAAAAGAGGAGGTCAAACGATCCCTGTTCACTGATGATATGATATTATGTCTAGAAAACCCTAAAGACTCCACAAAAGATTCCTAAAATTGGTAAATAAATTCAGCAAAGTGTCAGGTTACAAAATTAATATACACAAATCAGTAGCATTTTTATATACTAATAATAGCCAAGCTGAGTCAAGAACCCAATGTGATTTACAATAGCTATAAAAATAATAAAATACCTCAGAATATACATAACTGAGTGAAAGATCTTTATAAATAGAATTACAAAACACTGATAAATGAAATTTCAGATGACACAAACAAATGAAAAAACATCCCATGCTTATTGACTGAAGAATCAATTTTGTTGGAATGCCCATACTTACCCAAAATGATTTACAGATTAGATGCAATTCCCATCACAATACCAACAATATTTTTCACAGAATTAGGAAAAAGAACCCTAAATTTTATATGGAATCAAAAAAGGACCCAAATAGCCAAAGCAACCCTAAGTAAAAAGAATAAATTATCCAACTTCAAATTATACTACAAGGCTATACTAACCAAAACAGCTTGGTACTGGTATAAAAGTAGACACATAGATCAATGGAACAGAATAGAGACCCCAGAAATTAAACCATCTGCCTACAACCAAGTGATCTTTGACAAAGCAGATAAAAACATTCAGGGGGAAAGGATGCCCTATTCAATAAATGTTGCTGGGAAAATTGGAGAACCACATGCAGAAGAATGAAACTGGATCCCTATCTCTCACCATACAAAAAAATTGACGCAAAATGGATTAAAGACTTAAATGTAAGACCTGTTACTATTTTAATTGCTTTGGTGCACCATGAATTGTGCCCATATAACATGGTAAATGTAATCCATAAATGTGTATGTTCTGACTGCTCTACCAACTGGCTATTCCCCCATTTCTCTCCCTGTCCTTGGGCCTCTATTCCCTGAGACACGAGAATATTGAAATTTAGCCAGTTAATAACCCTACAATGGTTCAAGTGAAAGAAAGAGCTGCATATCTCTCACCTTGATTAAGAAATGAAAAATGATTAAGCTTAGTGAAATGGGCATGTCAAAAGCTTAGGTAGGCCAAAAGCCAGGCCTCATGTGCTAAACGGTTAGCAAAGTTGTGAATGCAAAGGAAAGATTCTTTAAAGAAATTAAAAGGGCTATGTCAGTGAACACATTAAGGATAAGAAAGTGAAATAGCCTTATTTCTGATATGGAAAAAATATTGAATGGTCTAGATAGAATATCAAATCAGCCACAACATTGCCTTAGTTCAAAGCCTAATCCAGAGAAAGGCCCTAATTCTCTTCAATTCTATGAAGTCTGAGAGAGGTGAAGAAATAATCCATATCTATCACAAAGAAGTGCAAGGTAAAGCAGAAAGTACTGATGTAGAAGCTGCAGTAAAATATCCGGAAAATCCAGCTGCTATATTGATAAAGGTGGCTACACTAAACAATAAATTTTCAGTGTAGAAGAAATAGCCTTCATTTGGGAGAAGATGCCATCTAGGACTTTCATGGATAGAGAAGAGATGCCACTTCCTGGCTTCAAAGCTTTGAAAGACAGATTGACTCTCTTGTTAGGGACTAATGAAGCTGGAGGCTTTAAGTTAAACCCATGGCTCATTGATCATTCCAAAAATCCTAAGACCCTTAAGAATTATATTAAATCTATTCTGCCTATAGAGTTGCTTTTATAAATGGAGCAACAAAGCCTAGATGGCAGCACATCTGTTTACAGCATGGTTTACTGAATATTTTACACCCAGTATTGAGACCTACTGCTAAGGAAAAACGATTCTTTTCAAATATTCCTGCCCATCAACAATGCACCTCATCACCCAAGAGTTCTGATGGAGATGTACAAAAATATTTAATGTTGTTTTCATGCCTGCTAACACAACATCCATTTTAAAGTCCATGGATCAAGGACTAATTTTGACTTTCAAGTCTTATTATTTAAGAAACACATTTCATAAAACTATAGTTCGCTTAGGTTGTAATTCCTCTGATGGATCTGGACAGAATACATTGAAAATTTTCTGGAAAGGATTCACCATTCTAAATGCCATTAAGACCATCGTTGATTCATGGAACAAGTCAAAATATCAACAATAGGAGGAGTTTGGAAGAAGCTGATACCTACCTTCATGGATAACTTTGAGGGGCTCAAGACTTCAGTGGAAGAAGTCACTGCAGATGTGGTGAAAACAGTAAGAGAAGGAAGACTAGAAGTGGAGCCTGAAGATGTGACTCAATTGCTGCAATCTCATGATAAAACATGAATGAATGAGGAGTTGCTTCCTATGGATAAAGAAAGTGGTTTCTTGAGATGGAATCTACTGGTGAAGATCCTGTGAACGTTGTTGAAATGACAACAAAGGATTCATAATATTACATAAATTTAGTTAATAAAGCAGGGGCAGGGTTTGAGAGGATTGGCTCCAATTTTGAAAGAAGTTCTACTGTGGGTAAAATGCTATCAAGCAACATCGCATGTTACAGAGAACATATTTTGTGAAAGGGAGGGTTGACTTCGTATTGTCTAATTTTAAGAAATTGCCATACCCACCCCAGCCTTCAGCAACCACTACCCTGTTCCATCAGCAACCATCAATATGAAAGCAAGACCTACCACCAGCAAAAATAGTATAACTCACTGAAGGCTAAGGTGATCATTAGAACTTTTAGCACTAAAGTATTTTTAATTAATATATGTATATTTTTAGACATAATGCTATGGCACACTAAATAGACTATAATATGTGTAAACATAACTTTTATAAGTAATGGGAAACAAAAAATTTGTGACTCATTTTATTGAGATACTCACTTTATTTCAGTGATCTGGAACTGAATCCACAATATCTCTGAGGTATGCCCATATCTTCCCACAGTTCTGGAGGCTACAATTCCAAGATCTAAGTATCATCAGGTTTGGTTTCTTCTAAGACCTCTCTCCCTGGCTTGCAGATATCTGCCTTCTCACTGTGTCCTCATATGGCCTTTCCTCTATGCACATGCACCCCTGCTATCTCTTTTTATACTCAAATTTCCTCTTTTTATAAAAACATCAGTAAAATTGAATTAGGGCCAAACCTAAAGGCCTCATTTTAACTTCATAATCTCTTTAAAGTCTCTGTCTTCAAATATTGTCACATTCTTAGGTACTGGGGCTTCAACATATGAATTTGGTGGGGGACATAAGTCAGCCCATAACACCCCTGTGATTTTGATGTCCTGTAATTCAAATAGAGAGATCTAAGGGTAACTACTATTACCATATCTTCTGTTAGACAGTAGAGGAATAGAAAAATAATAAAAATTGATTATATATACCCAAATATACTACAATTAGGAAGAAATACTCATAAATATAATAGTCCTCCTATTTGCAACTGCTCGTGTGGTAATAAGAAGTAATTTTAACTTCCTGCATGCATTATGTTGCATATTCCTATTGTCTTCAACAAGCACCTTGACTGGTTCTTGCCTGGTAGAGGGAGTGATTAAAGCCTTTATTTCTGAAGGGTCTGGCCATTAGCAATCCTGCAAGCATTGAGTTATTTTAGATTTTGGCTAGTTTTTAAAATATATGTGTATCAGAGGGTATACTACATGTCAGACATATTCTTCCTTACGCCCCCTACCCTATGAAAGAGTAACCTAAAATTCCCCCTTCATAGCTAGGATCCATCACCCCAGCTAGTACAATATTCCCTTTTTGACCGTAGAATCACTGAAATGAGAAGTTCAAAGTGGGCAGGAAGCAGTCTCAACTTCTAGTTTAACAGAAACCTTGCTGTGTCTCCTGGTAGAAGCATTTCTCCCTTATGAACTAAAAATATCTAGACTAGTGGGGTCCAAAATAATAGAAATATTAAGCAATACATTTGCTAGTAAATTACTAGAGGTAATTTGTTTCCTGGACCAGTTAATTTTGGCTATGGAAGAAACAAAACCATGTATTGGTCACTGAGGTAGAAAATAATTGACGTCCATCCTGGAGAATGTTACTCTTGCTCTACAGAGTATTACTACTCTGTTGGCATCATAATTATATCTTCAAAGGGCTGTTCTGCTGTTCTATCAGCTGCTTCATGGTAACAGTCAATGCAGTAAGCCCAGGAGTCCCATGAACATGAGTCCATTGCTGCACTTCATTTACAATAAAATGAGTTCCTTGATCAGAAGAAATGCTTCCATTACACCTTGTACCCAATTTCATATAATATTTTTAATCGCTTACTCTTTCTTCCCATTCCCCTGCTAAACTGCAAACTTTTTTATAAGAACTGTGTCTTATTCAGTTTGGTAACTTAACAAATGTATTAATGGCTTAAGGTTTGGCACGTGTTCAAAAGATACTGTCTTAGTTCAGGCTACTATAACAAACTACCATAGACTGAGTGGCTTATAAACAACACAAATTTATTTCTCACAGTTCTGGAGGCTGGAAGTCCAAGTTCAGGGTGCCACCATGGTCACGTTCTGGTGAGGGCCCCTTCTAGGTTGCAGACTGCCAACTTCTCATGTCCTCATGTGGTGGAAAGAGGGGGAGAGAACTCTCTGGGGTCTTTTTTATAAGGGTATTAATCTTTTTCTTGAAGGCTACACCCTCATGTCCTAATCATCTCCTAAGGTCCCCCCTCTTAATATCATGTTTGGGGATAGGACTTCAACATATGAATTTTGAAGATACTGATTGAATGATTAAAAAATTCAACAATGTCAAATATAGCAGATTAGTAAATAAACATGAGGATAAACATTAACGAGGAGGACATTTATTAGAACCAAGTACCATTTAGAGAAGCAGCAAAGAGCTAAAGCAGAAAGAGAGAGATCTGAGGATGGAAAACTCCCTTACTAGCTACATGAACTTGGCTCTCTGTTATGGACTGAATTGTGTCTTCTCTGAAATTCATGTTTTGAATCTCTAACCCCTAAGGTGATGGTATTTGGAGATTGGGCATTTGGGAGATAGTTAAGGCTAGTTGAGTTCATGAAGGTGGGGCCCTAATGATGATGTTAGGGGTTTTGTAAGTTGGCTATCACAAGCAAGAAAGACAGCCCTCCCCAGAAACCAAATCAGTCTAGTACCTTGATCTTAAATATCCCAGCCTTCAGAACTATGAGAAATAAATTTCTGTTATTTAAGCCATACAGTTTATGGTATTTTGCTTTGGCAGTTTGAGCAGACTAATATAGCCTCCATTTCCTTTTCTCTAAAATGGATGTAAAACCATTTTAGGATTGGTGGAGACAGTAAAGATCACGTTCAGTGTTCAATAACTGTAGTTATTCTTTCCAGTCAGTGCTGCAGCTAGCATTGTGTTGGCCTGACATACTATTTCTCCCTCAATTCATTTAGGTTTCGTGCTTATTCTTTGTGTGACCGTTTAACTATTTATCTTACTCTACTACTTCATCTCCTATGTATCTCTTGACAGCTGACTGTTCACATGGACTTTTAGTACTTTGGTCTGTGCTATTTATAAATACTTGATTTTTATTGCCTACATGGCCTCTGACTCATCGCTAAGCAGATTCTGCTTTCTTGATGTTCTGCCTGGTCCCTTAGGCCATGAATGGGCTTATATCTTGAATCTCTATCACAAATCAGGGAGTATTTTCAAGGTAATGCATATTCCATATTTCCATAAAAACCTTGAAACAGTGTTCATAAAACAAAATCGTGGCATGTTGTTATTTCAATATGCTCCTACCATAGCATTCACTTTAATCATTACAATTCCCCTTCCTTTTAGATATCTGCACATAATTAATGACAGTACTTACTGCTCTAGATATCCAGGAGTTTTATTGCTTGCCTTCTGAAGCAGACAAGATCTCATGCACCATTGCTTTAAACCATTCTGGATGTGAAACCCTTTGGGAATCCCACCACCACTCCCAAATGTTTATAT
>NW_012148730.1:2902089-2903437 GCF_000956105.1 Propithecus coquereli
GAGATTGTTACAGTGGATCAAAAAAACAAAATCCAACTCTACGTTGGCAATAAATTCACTTTAAATGTAAAGAACACATGGATTAAGGGTAAACCCGCAACTAAAGGACACGGGAGCATTGTAGGGGGGAAGGGCATGCCTCTAACCCGCGCTTGGGTGAGGCAAAGACATAAAGTGTAACCATAATGTTTGTACCCTCATAATACCCTGAAATAAAAAAAAAAAAGTGAAGGTATAGAGAAAGATATACCATGTTAACACTAATCAAAAGAAAGCAGAGTGGTATATTAATTTCAGAAAGAGAAGACTTCAAAATGATGAAATTTACCTGGGATAAAGATGGGCATTATGTAATGATAAAGGGATCGATTCTCAAGAAGATATAACAGTCCTTAATGTATGCGTGCCTAACAACAGAACATCAAAATATGTGAGTCAAAACTGAAAAAAAACCCAAAGAGACATAGATGAATACACTATTATAGTTGGATATTTCAAGACCCCTCTATCAAAAATGGACAGATATAGCAGGCAGAAAATCAGCAAAGACATAATTGAACTGAATACCACCATCGATCAACTGGGTATAACAGACATCTATCTACCAGTTCATCCAACAACATCAAAATACACATTCATCTTAAGCTCTCATTGAACATTCACCAAGGTATACCACATTCTGGGCCGTAAAATATATACCAATACATGAAAAAGAGTAGAAATCATATAATTTCTGCACTCAGACCTCAATGGAAATAACTAGAAATCATTAACAAAAAGACAGTTTCAAATTCTTCACATATTTAGAGATTAAACAACACACTTCTAAATAACATGTCAAAAAAGAAATGTTTAAAAACTTAAATTATTTCAACTAAATGGAATGAAAATACAACTTACCAAAATGTGTAGAACACAGTGAAATCAGTGCTTACCGAAAAATTTACAGCACTGAATGCATATATTAGAAAAGAAGAAAGATCTAAAATCAATAATGCAGGCTTACACTTTAAAAACAAGAAAAAGAAATTAAATTCAAAGTAAGCAGAAGAAAAAATAATAACAAAAATAAGATCAGAAATCAATGAAATTGAAAACAGGAAATTAACAGAGAAAATCAATGAAACCATAAGCTGGTTTTTTGAAAAAGTCAATAAAGTCCATAATCCTCTGTGCAGGCTAATTAAGAGAATAAGAGAGAATACACAAATTACTAATATCAGAAATGAAAAAGAGGACATTATTATAGATACCAGGGACATTAAAAAAGATAATAAAGAAATATTATTAACAAGTCTATGGCCACAAATTAGATAACGTAAATAAGAATAATCAATTCTTTGAAAGA
>NW_012148730.1:2903487-2904630 GCF_000956105.1 Propithecus coquereli
GTTTAAGACAACCCAAACTTATTATCTTACAGTTACATAGGAATTTGACACAGTATCACTAGGTTGAAATCAAGTTGTTGGTAGGACTGCATTCTTTTCTGGAGAATCTATTTTTTTTTTTTTTTGCTTTTCCAGCGTCTAGAGATCATCTGCATTCCTTAGATCATGGCCCCTCCCTCTGTCTTCAAAACCAGTAATATTATAATTCTCTGTCTTTTCTCCACAGTCACAGCTTCCTCTGAATGACCTTCTCTTCCATTTTTAAGGACCCTTGCGATTATATTGGGCCCACCTAAATAATCCAGGATAACCTCCCTATTTTAAGGTTAGCTAATTAGCAACTTTAATTCTTGCAACCATAATTTATCTTTGCCATTTAACCAAATATATTCACAGCTTCCAGGGATTACAATGTAAGGGAGGCATTATTCAGCCTGCCACAAACGAAACACTAAGATATGGGAGAAGGTTGTAGAAGGCCTCTGGAAGGAGGTAAGCCTTGAGTGAGGCTTTGAAGAGAGGTTAGGATATTAGGGTGAACATTAAATTATAATTTATTCTGAGGCATTCTTTCCAAGCCAATAATGTTAGCATAGTAGAAGGTAGAGACTTTGGAAAACAGACTTTGGAGCTAGACAGGCTTAGCTTCAAGTCCTGACTTTTTCAGTAATAACTGAAAAAGGGCGACCTTGAAAAAGTCCCACAACTCTTTCAAGACTTAGTCCCTCATCTATAAGAAGATGACGAAATTGGCATCTAACTCATTGCATCATAATGAAGGTAAATTCATAGAGACTTCTGGTTTCTAATTCAGCATGTAAGGAGCTTAGAAATCATCACTCCATCCCAACAGCAGATAAAAAGCTGAACAAACTGAAAAACCAACAACTCTTCTTAGATGCAGAAGAGAAATGAGGTCACAGGCAAATACAGACAATCAAAACTTATCACAGCAAAAACCCTTGAAAAAAACCTCCACAGAAATCAGTACTAGGGTAGGAAAACATGACCTATAACTGATGAATTGCTAGATGTTCAGTGTGGAAAAGTCTGCAAGATAAAATCTCCAGGGGGACCCAGTCACAATGGGACCCTGACACTTTAGTGAGTTTTACTTCTAGGAGCTTGACCAGATTCTCACAG
>NW_012148730.1:2915211-2917236 GCF_000956105.1 Propithecus coquereli
ATGTAAATTTAAAAGATAATTATTAGGAACACCACATTTTCTCGTAGTAGAAATGATGGAATTGCCATAAGGGAGATTTTGAATACTGAAAGGGAAGAAACTGAATAATCTATTTCTAAATGCTAACAGTTTTAGAGAAAGACTATAAGAAGTAAGTTTTGCAAAAATAGATCACAGATCTGTATTTCAATCATACTGGTGTTGTGGAAGTGGTGAGCTGGAATGGTGTCTTACTGACTCTGACCCTCCTTGCTGTCTTCCATTTAAAAAAAATAAAGAAGAATTCTATACTCCTTCACCCCTCTCAAACACCTGGCTCTTTACCTGAGATAAGTTTTGACTTCATGTGTGAGGCAGAATTGAAGTGTCTTTTTGGACTCCCCATCCCTATTGTCTGCATGCTGTCTCCCACTTTTAGTAGCTCTTCTTGCTGCCAGTATTTAGCATGTCTCTGTATGCTTTGAGTTTACAGTTAGGAGGAAAACAGATCTATTATCTCCTTAGGTTTATCATAAGCCCCTCGGAAACAAAGAGCATATTCTATATATCTATGTGTTCTGCATGGTGCCTATTTCACAGAGTGTGTTCAACAAATACTTCTTGATTGCTTCATTTCTAATAGTTTGCATCCATCACATATCTACCCAAAGCTTAGTAGATGTAAAGCATTATTCTAAATACTTGCATTGTTTCATTAATACATCAGCAATCTCATGAAGTCGGCAACTTCATTATTTTCATTTTCATTTGCCTTAAAGAGGCCAAATGACTAGTGAGTTTTATAGACAAGATTTAATCTGTCGGTTCACTATGAACTCCCATTCCTTAACCACTAAGCTCTACTCCCAGTGCTCATTTTACACTCTATCATTACTGACATCATGTTGTGAATTGGTTTAGCATATTATATTTCCCCAAAGTATTCGCATTTTATAAGACACAGTTAAGGAGCGTATAAGCTGAATAAATCAATCTCTAATAAAGGACTTTCAGGCACAGACTGCAGGAGGAATTGAGGTGATATTTTTTCAGTAGCTTTCCACCTATTCCTCAAGTTGCATTGCTCAAGTGTTTTCCCATAAGTGGCTACTGAAAGTAAAAAAGCCTAAAGATGCTAATGGAGATAGAGAAAAGGGCAAAACTTGGCCATGGCAAAAGTACACTTTTAAATAGCTCTTCATAATGTAAAAGTCAGCCTCCCTGCTATGGTTTGGATATGGTTCTTTTGACCCCACTAAGTCTTATGTTGACATTTGATCCCCAATGTTGGAGGTGGGGCCTGGTGGGAGGTGTTTGGATCATGGGGGCGGATCCCTCATGAATAGCCTAGTGCCATTCTTGCCAAAGTGAGTGAGTTCTCAAGCTTATTTCCAACAAGATCTGGTTGTTAAAAAGAGTTTGGCATCCCCTTCCTCTCTCTCTCTTCTTTCCTCTCACCATGTGATGTCTGCTCCCCTTCTGACTTCTGCCATGAGTGTAAGCTTTCTGAGGCCCTCGCCAGAAGCAGATGCTGGTGCCGTGCTTTTTGTACAGTCTGCAGAATGGTGAGTCCAATAAACCTCTTTTCCTTATGTATTACCCAGCCTCAGTATTCCTTTATAGCAACATAGAAACAGCTAAGACCCTCCCTCACCCTGAAGTGATTTCTCTGTCTTGCTACTTATTTGTGTTCTTCTAGAACTTTTATGTCTGTGCAAGTGGGATCAACACAACAGGACAAAACTGTACAGTTCGCTGCACCTACTAATGTGTAAATTACATTCATGTTTCCTAATATTAAACATTACTGATTTCCTAGAAAGAACCCCAAATTGTCTTGATGTATTATTCGTCACATATAGATTCTTATTGCCCATGTTTATTCTAGGATTCCTGCATCTACATACATAAGCGAGATCAAAGGTTAGTTTTCTTTTGGGAGGTATCTTTGTAAGGTTCAATTCAATGTTATTGCTGACTTTATAACAAGAATTTAGAAGCTTCCTCTATCTATGCTCAGGAACAGCTTAAATACTTTCAGAATAA
>NW_012148730.1:2917286-2918984 GCF_000956105.1 Propithecus coquereli
GGCATGGTGGCGCATGCCTGTAGTCCCAGCTACTCGGGAGGCTGAGGCAGAAGGACTGCTTTGAGCTCAGGAGTTTGAGGTTGCTGTGAGCTAGGATGACGCCATGGCACTTACTCTAGCCCGGGCAACTAAGCAAGACTCTGTCTCAAAAAAAAAAAAAAAGAATAAACCCAAATGTAAACTATGGATTGGGGTAATAATGTGTCAATGTAGATTCATAACAACGTACCATTCTGGTGCAGGATTTTGATAATGGGGAGGCTCTGTGTACATAGGATCAGGGGATAGATGGGAAATCTCTGTACTTTCCACTCATATTTGCTGTGAACCTAAAACTGCTCTAAAAATACAGTTTATTTTTAAAAAGGAGAGACACACATGTAAATCAATTGGCACATGGGTAGAAAATTAGAAATAAACTATAATTCTTCACCTCAATTTTAGCACCTCAATTTTACCTCAATTTTAGCTCGAATAAGTTGTGCTTCAAGTTTTTTTCACTTATCGTCCATTTTACTGACTTATCTTAGCAAAAATTAAGTCCATGATACAATCAATTTGATTTTGTTTTTAGGCTGAAATAGAAAACCCAAAAGGGGGAAGAAATCTGGTTTGATTCCAGTTTCCCATACTGGCCTATGATGACAGGCCAGTATAGCATCATGTTGCTCCTTTCTTGCTGAAGCTTGCTGACTCTCCAATGTTCTCATTCAATCATTCAAAACATATTTATCCATTCTTCTGGATCTATGAAGAGATATAATCCTTACTCTTCAGGGAGTTGCACTAAATGTCATGTTTTAAAACAAGTCTGAAAGTATTTAAAGTTACCTGCTAACTTCATAGTATAGACAGATTTGATCATAATCCTTGCCCTAACAGTTTATAATCTTGTAAGAAGGAAACTAATAAAAACATAACTGTAGTATAAGTTCAAGTAGACTGACTTTGGGAGGCAGTGCAATGTAAGGGTTGAAAGTGATGGCTCTATAGACAGATTTGGGTTTATAATCCCAGCTTTGTCATTTCTTAGCTGTGCATTGGTGGGTCAGTTACTTATCTTCTCTAAGCCTCAGTTTCCGTATCTATAAAGTGGGGATAAAAATAATACCATATCTGGTTGTTAAGAGGCTTGAAGTATATAAAGTATATAATGCATAGTTTAGTGAATGACACACAATTTGTATTCAGAGTTGCTATCAAGCTATATAGACAATTATATGAGAGTTCAGAGGATAGAAAACATACATCTGATTATGAGGAAGAAGGAAATCCTTATAAAGGAGGTAACATTTACTATGGAACTTCCTAGTTTCCCTTGCCTTTGTCTTTGGCCCTTTCCTGAAACTAATCTCACTGGTGTGCTCTATCTTCAGACATAGGCATGTTCCAGGTCTTGAGTCAATGCCAACTGGGACTTCACTAGCCTCATCATCTCAGCATCTCAAAATAATTCTTCTTAGCCTTGGACCTAGTATTCCAATTATAACTAACTCCTTCCCCACCAATCTTATTTCTTATATGTACACTTGATCAGAGTCTAACTAAGAGTGTGTGCAAGTACATTAGGAAAATATGGGCCATAGAAATTCTTCCATCTTTCTGTAAAAGTGATGCATTCATAGTGCCAAATGCCATAATGTAGAAATGCTAAAAGGCTTAAATAGGAGCAAAGCAGTTAAAAACATCTTCTTGCTT
>NW_012148730.1:2919034-2921155 GCF_000956105.1 Propithecus coquereli
ACAAGGAAAGAAAATTACAGATCATTATCTCTTAAACATAGATGCAAAAATCCTCAACAAAATATTAGTAAATCAAATCTAAGAATGTATAAAAAGAATTATACACCATGAAACAGCCTTGATACCTTCGTATTGTTTATCTCAGGTATGCAAGGTCTTTTCAATATTTGAAAATTAAATAATGTAACCCATCAGATCAACAGGCTCAAGAAGAAAAACCACATGAAAATATCATTAGATGAAGAGAAAGCATTTGACAAAATCTGACACCTATATTTTATAAAAACTCACAGTAAACTAAGAACAGAGGGAAGCTTTCTCAACTTGATAAAGAATATCTACAACTTGATAAAGAATATCCCACAGCTAACATTATACTTAATTGTGAGAAACAAGAAGCACAAGGGAGAGAAACAAGGCAAGGATTTCCCTTCTCATCACTCCCTTTCAACATCATACTGGAAATCCTAGCTAATGCAATAAGATCAGAAAAGGAAATAAAAGTTAGACTGATTGGGAAGGAGGAAATAAAACCATTTTATCCATAGATTATATGATTGTCTTTGTAGAAAATCCAAAAGAATTAACAAAAAAAAATCCACCTGGAACTAATAAGCAAGTATAGAAAATTGCAGGATAAAGGTTAATATATATAAAGTCAATCACTTTCCTACATACTAGCAACAAACAAGTGGAATATGAAATTGAAAACACAATACAATTTATATTATCACTCCCAACAATGAAATTCTTAGGGATAAATTCAACAAAATATGTACAAAATATTTTTTAGGCAAACCATGAACTCTGATGGAAGAAATCAAAGAACTAAATATTCATAGATAAGGTGACCCAATATTATTATGATATAAATTCTTCCCAACTTGATCTATAGATTCAACTCAACTCCAGTCAAAATCCAGACAAATGATTTTGCAGATATCAACAAACAGATTCTAAGTATATATGGGAAGGCAAAAGACCTGGACTAGCCAACACAATATTGAAAGGGGAGAGCAAAATAGAAGACTGACACTACTCAACTTCAAGACTTCCTATAAAACTATAGTAATCAAGAAACTATGGTATTGGCAAAAAAATAGACAAATAGATCAATGAAACAGAATAGAAATCTCATAAATAGACTCACATAAATATTATTAACTGATCATTGACAAAGAAGCAAAGACCATACAATGGAGAAAAGATGGTCTTTTCAACAAATGACACCGGAACAACTGGACATCTACCAGAGGAAAAAAGTGAATCTAGGCAAAGACCTTGCACCCCTCACAAGAATTAACTCAAAAGGGATCATAGATATAAATGTAAAATGCCAAATTATAAAACTCCTAGAAGATAACAGAGAAGAAAATCTAGGTGACCTCCGATATGGCGATGACTTTTTAGATGGAACAACAAAGGCAAGGTATGTGAAAGAAATAACTGATAAACTGGACCTCATTAAATTAAAACCTTCTGCTCTGCAAAAGACACTCAAATGAATTAGAAGAGGAGACACAGAGTGGGAGAAAATATTTGCAAAGACATACCTGGTAAAGGACTGTTGTTCAAAGTATGCAAAGAACCCCTACAATTCAACAATAAGAACATAAAAAAAAATCCAATTTAAAAAAATGGACCATAGACCTTAACAGACACCTCACAAAAAAATATATACAGATGGCAGAAACACATATGAAAGGATACTCAAAATCATATGTCATTAGGGAATCACAAGTTAAAACAACAATGAAATACCACTATGCATGTATTAGAATGGCCAAAATCCAAAACACTGACAATTTCAAATGCTGATGAGGATGTGGAGTAATAGGAACTCTCATTCATTCCTGGTGGGAATGCAAAATGGTACAAGCCATATTGGAAGATAATTTGTAAGTTTCTTACAAAACTAAATATACTCATGCCATATGATCCAGCAATTGAGCTTCTTGGTATTTACCTAAATGAGTTGAAAATTTAGTCCATACAAAAACCAACACATGGATTTTTACAGCAGCTTTATTCATAATCATCCAAACTTGGAAGCAACCAAGATGTCTTTCAGTAGGTAAATGGACAAATAAATTGTGGCACATCCAGACAATAGAGTATTAT
>NW_012148730.1:2925175-2925809 GCF_000956105.1 Propithecus coquereli
ATATAGATTCTTATTGCCCATGTTTATTCTAGGATTCCTGCATCTACATACATAAGCGAGATCAAAGGTTAGTTTTCTTTTGGGAGGTATCTTTGTAAGGTTCAATTCAATGTTATTGCTGACTTTATAACAAGAATTTAGAAGCTTCCTCTATCTATGCTCAGGAACAGCTTAAATACTTTCAGAATAAATTATTTCTTGAATGTTTGAGACAAGTTACCTTGTAAGACTCTTTGAGACTGTTGCTTGTTTGGGGAAAAGAACGTAGCTCTTCAATAAGACTAGAGTTTTTTCAATGGTGATTGGTTTATTTAATTTTTGAGAAAGCCCCATCTGAAGTCAATTTATGTTAATTTCTATTTTCATAGGAAATCATCTGTTTTATCAAGATTTTAAATATATTTTCACAAGGTTGAGCAATGTCATCTCATATAATTATTTGCATTACTCTGTATCAGAGGTAATTTTGCCTTTTTCCATTTCTAATTGTGTTTGTGTTTTTTCTTTTTGATTAGATTAGCTGATGGTTTATCTATTTTAGCATTAATTTTGAAGAAAAAGCTTTTGGATTTATTCATTAATTCTACCACTTTTTCAGTTTTCTAGTTCATTAATGCTAGCTTTTATCTTTATT
>NW_012148730.1:2927314-2928012 GCF_000956105.1 Propithecus coquereli
GGTTGATACTTCAAACTGTAACTCTATATCTAGATATCCATTCCTTGTGCAGTTTGGGTTTCATATATGATGTTACATATTTGTCATTTCAAGACATAAATAAGCAAATAAAACCCCATCATCCCTGTCTGAATTTAGAACAAATTGGAAGACAGATAGGAGTCATTATATGAAGATGAAAATACTTCGGTTATAATTATTACTAATACAACTAACAGGAGAATGAAGCTTTAGACCTTTAGCTGAGTGATCTTTATATTAATACTTCATCTCTGCTTTATGCAGACTTAGCCATCCCATCACAGGGACAGTTTGACAGCTGCATGCCATACCTACAAGGGCAAGCTCTTACTGGTGTCAGTGAGCAGAGTATAGCGCTTGTGTTCATATAAAGGATGGCTGACAAAGAAGAGAGAGAGAGACAGAGACATAGAGCATGATGATTACTATTCCAAACTCTCTTTGCTCTGTTTTCTGTGGAGAGAAGTAAGCAAGCAGTGCCAGGAGTATGTCTAGCAAAGTCCCTCATATGGAAACATGAAGAATAGAGAAAACATGTTACCTTCTTAAAGCATTGAGTTTAACAATATGGAATTACCAATAATTTCAGGTCAGTAACTCCCTTCTTGGCCTGAAAATAGTAGCAATTTCATCTTTCAAAGTTATTTTACATGTTACATTAAGATTCATGGGTTTTG
>NW_012148730.1:2931567-2933148 GCF_000956105.1 Propithecus coquereli
ATTTGAAAGTCCTTCAAAATTAAAATAGAAATTATAGGCCTATGAAATACAGAAACCTTTCACCATCTGTAAGAGAACAAACAGTCTTCAGTCAATATTGCTTAATTACCATAGTCCTAACAAATTGCAGACAAATACAACACATACTAATATATAGATCAAAAGAATGGGAAAAAGAAAATTTTTCCCTCCAAATACCACAGAGGATCATTTCACTTACATCCTTGTCAAAAATGAAGGACCTACTTCTTTAGGATCTCATGGTGGCTTGTTGCGACACATACTGAAAAATATATCACCATTGTATATTCAGCATGGCTTATCTCCTTCAATATAATGTCTATTCTAGAAGAAGAGTCGTTAATCAAATTGTCACAGGAACGTGACTCCCAATGCTGGGAGCCACTTGAGGTCCAAGTGGGTCCTTGGCTTTGTGCAAGAAAGAATTCAGGAGTGAGTGGACACTATAAAGTGAAAGCAAAATGTATTCAGAAAGTATAGAAAGTCTATTCCACACACAGAGCAGAAGCTAGTTCTCCCTACAGAGGAGAATCAGCCCATGGTTCCTTTTGCCCCTCTATTTAAGCTATGGCTTAATTATAGGCTAAATATGGGGAGGAATATTCATGTTATTTCTTGGAAAGGGGTGGTGTTTTAGGGTGACAACCTCCTTTTGACTAAATATGGTCAAACAGGAGGTGTCATGGTGTCAGGTGCATGATAGGAGTGGGAGGTGTCCTTAGAAACTTTTATGGTAATGAAATGTATAATGAAGCTGTAAGGTCAAGAAGCAATTTTCCCACCATCTTGGCTCTAACCAATTGGCACTTGTCCTGCCTCCATCTTGTTTTCATCAGGGTAGCTAGAAACGAAGTTTTGAGACTTTCTGACTCAGTTAGGCAATGCCTGCACAATTGAATAATGCCTGAAGCAATGCCCAAAGCAATGCCTAAAGCAGTGCCCAAAGCAATACTCAAAGCAATGCCCAAAGCAATGCCTGAAGCAGTGCCCAAAGCAATGCCTAAAGCAGTGCCTGCCAGTTCCCTGTCTCAAAATTGCAAAAAACAATTAGAGAAGCCCACCATCCTATCCCCTGGTAAAAATTTAGTGTCAGAAGAACCCAAAAAGAACTTGTTAATTGCTACTAGTGAACTAATTGCATAATACACTGTGTTTGATCTAAATATATGTAGCTTACATAGAGCAAAATATTTCCTGGAGCTCAGATTGTTTTGGATATTGCTATCCTGTCCCTCCTTACACCTATTTGATGGATGAGGGTTTTATATACATGTGTGCCAATTAGTTAAATATTATTATAATTAAAACAAGAACATGTTGCCAATTCAGTCTATTTCATTTTATGTGGGGCTCATACTTTACAAAGTGAAGTTTATATATGGGCTCTTCGGTTGTTTATTCATCTCTTATTGGTAAAAAAACTAATCACCTTTGTAGCCACTTTCTTAAGTTTGACTAATATTAACACTGCAATTTGGTATCCTGCCATAAATATTTTAGTTCTAAACTCTATTCCTTATTTAGCACTTAAGATCGTGAAGCCACCTGATTGCTCATTGT
>NW_012148730.1:2933198-2934778 GCF_000956105.1 Propithecus coquereli
CACTGAATATCATTGGTTCTAATATTGTTTATAATCATACTTTGGAATTCATCAGTGCCTGATATACAAGATTTTGTGGAAGATTTCAATTCAAATTCTTATAGGAGCTGAATGATTCACTGGTGTCCCTGCGCAATTTGTGAGGTCACTTTACATTTATAAGTCTCAACTACATGCCCTGCTATATTAAATGTGGAAATGCATTGGTCTAACCTCAACAGATCCCAGTAGGAAACAGGAATAGGTATTTCTACTCTGTCTAGTATCCATTCAATTTTGATTATATCCTCCTAAATGAAGATTCAGTGCCCATTCTCCTCCCCTTAGAACCTAATATACAGAGATTCTCAGATTTAATATGCCTCTCCATAGCTTCCATATTATAGGTTAAAATAATATTGTCCCTAATCATAGCAGATTAAACTATTTTTATGGAATCAATTTCAATTTTAAGAGTAACTTGAGAATTGCTAACAGTTTTGTAAGTTTTTTGGTATTAGACCAATAGCAGTTTCTAAAGCTGAGATTTTTGAGACTCAGACTATCAATTTTGCCTCAATTTGATTAAGTGTATAGGCAGTGGCTGAGAGAATTGCCTCAGGTAAAATTTCTGAGCCATATATTATAGCACTACCTCCATATTTCACCACATCATCCAGAGGGATCTCTATATGGTTATGTTTGGGTATGTATAGGTGTGAGTCTCTGTGTATGTCTGTGCCTATATTAATAGTAGTCCAAACCAGAATCCTAGAATGCTTACGGACTATGGAAGGGTAAAAAGACTAATTAACATTTATCACAACATACTAAGTGCCAGAAGCTTTATACACAAGATCAAATTTCATCCTAATAATAACTTAATGAAATTAGTTTTATCATTCCCTTTTTTAGATCAGAAAACTAAAGTTTTGATGTGCTAAACAACTTGCCCAATGTCCCACTATGTAGGGACTTCTATTTCCCTGCTAAGTTTTCAGTCTTCTTTCTTCTGGTAATGGATTTTCTATGTGGTTTGGTTGATAATGTTTCCACCTCTGCTTTCAGCCCCAGAGTTTAGTGTGTAATGCAGGTGTGGCTAATCAGACCATTACATCCCTCTGGCCACAGTAATTTGTTTAAATATGGGCACATGATCTAATCCAAACCAATGAAATTTGATCCTGCCACTTATACTGGGACTGTTCAGTGTTTCATCCCCCCTTTCCCCTGGAGGTGGAAATCTGTTACTATGTAAATCTAAAACTACCAGAAGCCACTTGCCTGAAAATGATGCTAACATAAAGAAATGAGGGGAAAATAGATTGAAATGGCCTAACGTTATCTTTTGATCCCTGAATTCCAGCAATGACTGAAGCTACGTTTATAGTCATAGACCTTAGTGTCATAAGAGCAAATAAACCATTTTGTGTTTCTAAGCTATTGTTCAGTTTCTATCATTTTTTAAAAAGATAATCATGACTGATAAAGACTGATATGTAGAGATAATGCTCTTTTCCTAAACTCTACCTACCCTTTAAGGCCCACTTAAAGTGAAACCTCCACTGTAGAGCTTTCCCTGACCTATCCACCTTCCAAAT
>NW_012148730.1:2934828-2935891 GCF_000956105.1 Propithecus coquereli
GTGTCTTTTTTGTAGAATGTCTTTTGTTCTTTTGGGTAGATGCCCAGTAATGGGATTGCTGGATCAAGTGGTAGTTCTACTTGTATCTCTTTGAGGTATCTCTACATTACCTTCCACAGAGGTTGCACTAGTTTGCAGTCCCACCAGCAGTGTATGAGTGTTCCTATCTCTCCACATCCACGCCAACATTTACTGTTTTGGGACTTTGTGATAAAACTTTTCAAAAGAAGATAGACTAATGGCCAAAAAATATATGAAAAAATGCTCAATATCTCTAATCATCATGGAAATGCAAATCAAAACCACAATGAGATATCACTTATCTCCAGTGAGAATGGCCTTTATCAAAGAGTCCCAAAACATTAAATGGAGACACTTTAAGACCATGTAAATATGATCTTCATCAACATTTTCCCCTAAATTTAGCATCCTTTGATGAGTGTTGCCTGCTCCAATCTTTACTCTAATGGTTGCAAGATAGTGTTTTTCTAGTACTCCCTCCACATTTACCAGTGCTTACTATTCTACTGTAAGTAAGAACCTTTCCTCCCCTTATCAGGTTGCTTATTTGTTTAGTTGGTTAGGTATTATTAATATGGATTCATGAAATCTTGTAAATGTTTCATAATTAATTACTGTTCTTCATTATTTCTTTTAATTATTTTACATGAATTATGTTTTGTTTCCTATTAATATTAGTATACTTGCTTTCCTTTTATTAGAATTTGCCTGGCATATATTTTTTTATGCTGTTATTTTCAGCCATCCCATTTTTAAGTATGTTACTTGTAAACAGCATTAAACAGCATGTTGCCAGTTATTATGTTTGTTTTATACCGATTGTAAAGTATCAGTCTTTTAACATGTGACATTAACCCATTCATATTTATCCTAATTAGTGATATATTTAATGATGAGTTATCCTTGCCATCTTTTTATTATTTTTTTTATATGCTTCCTGTTTTCATCAGTTTTCCCCATTTCTGTTGTGTGTTTCAGCAGATTTTATATTAAAATACTTTTTTGCTTTACCTGCCTGCCTGTTTAGTTGGCAGTCCTGGGA
>NW_012148730.1:2947230-2948550 GCF_000956105.1 Propithecus coquereli
TGGTGATTTTTTTCTAGAGGGTTTTCAATGCACTTTGCCCAGATCCTTCAGAGAAATCACTATTCATGGCAGCTATAGCCTTATGAAATGTATTTCTTAAATAAAACTTGAATGTCAAAATTACTCCTTGATCCATGAGCTTCAGAATAAATGTATTAGCAGGCATGGAAATAACACTAATCTCCTTGTACAACTGATCAGAGCTCTTCGGTGACCAGGTACACTGTCAATGGGCAGTAATAGTTTGAAAGGAATCTTTTTTTCTAAGCAGTAGGTCGCAGCAGTGGATTTAAAATATTCAGTAAAATGTGTTGTAAATAGATGTGCTGTTACCCAGGCTTTGTAGTTCTATTTATAGAGCATATGCAGAGTAGATTTGGCATAATTATTAAGGGCCCTAGGATTTTTGGAATGGTCAATGAGCATTCACTTCAACTTACAGTCACCTTGCACTTTCATCTTAAGGAGTTGCCTTTGTTTCTTATTCTTAAACCTCATGAACCAACCTCTATATTCATCACGGTTACTGGTCTGTAGTTTTCTTTTTTGGTTGTGTCCTATCTTTGCTTTGCTAATAAAGTGATACTGGCTTTATAGAATGAGTTAGGGAGGATTTCCTCCTTCTCAATGTTATGTAATAAATCTGTAGCATAGATACCAGTTCTTCTTTGTAATTTGGCTATGTAATCTGGCTTTGTGATTTGGCTATGAATACATCTGGTCTGGGGCATTTTTTGGGGGGGGTAGATTTCTTATTAGTGCTTCAATAACATTGCTCATTATTGGTCTTTTCAGAATTTATATTTCTTCCTGATTCAGACTTGGAAGGTTGTGTGTTTCCAAGAATTTGTCCATTCCCTCTAGGTTTTCTTTTGTTTTTGTAGTATTTGTGGGTGATATACTGTGTATCTGTGGTCTCAGTTGCAATGTCCCCTTTTTCCTTTCTGATTGAGCTTATTTGAGTCCTTTCTGTTTAATTTCTGGTTAATCTGGCTAGTGGTCTATCCATCTTGTTTATCTTTTCAAAGAACCAACTTTTTGTTTCATTCATCCTCTGTATTATTTTTGGGTTTCCATTTCTTTTAGTTCTGCTCTGATCTTTGTTATTTCTTTTCTTCTGCTGGCTCTGAATTTTGTTTGTTCATCTTTTTCTAGTTTCTTGAATGGGACATTAGGTTGTTAATTTGTGAACTTTCTATCTTTTTGATGTAGGCATTTAAGGCTACAAACTTTCCCCTTAGGACTGCTTTTACCATATCCCATAGATTTTGACCCGTGACTCCTTTGTATTATTTTTGGGTTTCCATTTCTTTTAGTTCT
>NW_012148730.1:2950419-2950692 GCF_000956105.1 Propithecus coquereli
AATACATGAGCTGAGGAGAAGAATGTATATTCTGCAGCTGTTGGATGAAACATTCTGTAAATATATATTTGGTCTATATTGCAGATTAAGTCCAATGTTTCTTTGTTGATTTGCTGCCTGGGTGGTGTGTCAAATGTTGAAAGAGGAGAGTTGAGGTCTCCAATGACTAATGTATTGGGGCCTATCTCTCTCTTTAGCTCTGGTCATATTTGTTTTACATATCTGGGTGATCCAGTGTTGGGTGCATATATTTTTAGAATTGTTATGCTTTCT
>NW_012148730.1:2950742-2951392 GCF_000956105.1 Propithecus coquereli
GAAGTGACAGATATGTTAATTAGCTTGACTGTGATGATTATTTGACTAAGCAAAAAAAAAGAGACATTGCTAATGAAAAACGGTAATAATCTATGTTTGATCAGATGAAAGGAAAGCTACGTACGGTTTCAGAAAAATTGGGTGTAAGTTAAAAAACAACTGCCTCATATTACACTAAACATGTAAATAGGAATAAAAAGTAGAAATGGGAAATGGGATTCTAATAAGTACTTTATCTAAAAAGTTGATAGTCAAGGTTCAGATAATAATGTGTTATCTTGTGGCTTATTTAGAAAATGTACATGGAGACAGAATGCATTTTCAGCTAATATCAATAGGTCTACAAGTAGTAGGTCTTGAGTAAATGATGGAACCTGGGATTAAAAAAAAAAAAAAAAAGGGAGAGTAGAACTGTGACATAAAATACAGGGAACATGAAATGCCATACCCAAGAAACATTCCAGAGTCAGAAAACTGGGAAAAGTAAGATTAGCAAAACCAATATAGCCAAAGTAAAGCTCAGGTAGATGATGAGGTTGAAGTAACTTTGAGTAGAATCAATGCAGATAGATCCTTTACAAAGGAATATTCTGGGGGTGAGGGGAATTGAGGGGAAATGCTGAGTGACAGCTAAATTGGTACAGGGTTTC
>NW_012148730.1:2951839-2952341 GCF_000956105.1 Propithecus coquereli
GTGATTTCCATTTTAATTTCATCATTGACACAAAGATCATTCAGCAGCATGTTGCTTAGTATCTACAGTTTTGTGTAGATTTGAGTGTTTCTCTTGGAATTTATTTCTATCTTTTATTCCACTGTGATGTGAGAAGGTACATGGCATAATTTTGATTTTTTAGAATTTGCTGAGTCTTGTTTTGTGACCTAAGGTCTGATCAATCTTGGAAAATGCCCTATGTGCTGACACGAAAAATGTGTATTCAGTAGTTTTGGGGTAGAATGTTCTATACATGTGTGTTAGGTCATTTGCTCTCGAATCCCATTTAAGTCCAGTGTTTATTGATTTTCTTCTTTGTTCAGTTCTGTCAGTGGTGTGTTGACATCACTGTCAATTATAATGCTACTGTTTTTTCTTTGCTTAGATACACTCAAATTTGCTTTATGAATCTGCATGCTCCTTTGTTAGGTGCACATATATTTAAGATTGTAATGTCTTCTTGTTGAATTACTCCTTTTAT
>NW_012148730.1:2952391-2952892 GCF_000956105.1 Propithecus coquereli
TTTGTACTATATAACAACCATATTAGAAAATCTGTGAGCTATGTCTATATATCTCTAAAGTGACCAAGCTTTGGGAACTAGCTGCACAGTTTGTTCACCATATCATTCTGCATTGTATGTAATGTCAGTATTTAATTTGTCACTTAGTCATTCAAAACAAACACAAATTGCATGCCCCCAGAGCTGGTTATGGATTAACTCTAACTTGGCCCAAAGGTCAACACTTACAAAGGCGATTTGGGAAGGAATAAACAGCAAATTTTATACACACACACACATAAAAACATTTTATTTTTCCTTATGGTATAGGTTTCAAGCACTGAAGCTTTGTTTTAAAGTCTCCCTCAGTAATATGAGCCAAAGTTGAAATCTATGATAAATACTTTTTATAATTTCGGCATTGTAAGCACATCGTGCAGATTTTTTCACAGAAGAATTGTAAGACTAGAAATATACTTTAAAGAAAGTGTAGCTATGTGTAAGTTTAAATAGTCATAAAGA
>NW_012148730.1:2958689-2989814 GCF_000956105.1 Propithecus coquereli
TTCTAGGAAATGGTCCATATTTCTTTTTTTATTTTTAAAATTCAGGATATTATGGGGGTGTAAACATTTTGGTTACATGAAATGCATTTCCCTTGCTCAAGCCAGGGCTACAGGTGTTTCCTTCCCCTATACAGTGTGCCCCATTTCCATTAACTGTGGGTTTACCCCCCTCCCCTCCAGCTCCCCATCTGGTCAGCACCCATCAAACTGGTACTAACTGATCAACACTAAGGTGCTCACATGGTAGTAATACCCATTTTGTTTTTAATTCAGTAAACATTTCAAAATCCTTTTTCTGGTGAATTATATAATGCCAGTTCTTCAGTATACTTGTTGAACCAGCTTTATTATCTTAAATGTTTCCACATTAACTAAACTATTAATTAATGTGTTTATTTTCTGACGATTATATATTAATAGACTCTTGGAATTCCAGGTAGTATGTGGAAAAGCATTAAAGACCAATCAAATAAAAATAAAAAGCCTTAGATAGATAGCTTATTTTTTTGTAAATGAAGATGTTACTGTAGGAGAAATAATAGTTAATACACATATTTCTGTGAAAATAATATTTAATTTTTCTATATATCATGTGCATGTTTCTTTGCTTTTTGGACATGTCTACCTTTTTATTTCAAATACAGTAGTTAACGTAATGCTACAGCTATAGGAGTACAGAATTATACCAAGTTTTAACCCTTTCAAATTTCTTTCATATTTTAAATATCAATTCAAAAGAAAATCAAACTTTATTAAGATGCCTTTCTAAAAATGTAAGACTGTATCAGAAGCAATGATGCCTCCTTAAAAAAACAACTGCCCCAGTTTATTTTAGGAGAAGAAAAAATTGGTTTAAAGAGAAAACTGTATGATTATGATTGTTAAATTCCCGCTATATCTTAAACTGAAGGAAATCAACAAGAAACTGATAATATATAATGAATAATTGTTTACATTCGTTCAGATTTTTTTCTGTGAATTAAAGTATCTAATTTTGTGCCAAACATACAGCTGGCCTTCACCAATATAAGTTCTCTTCATCCCTCCTCACCTCATGCTACTGCTCTTCTAATTTCTTTTTTAAATTTTCATATAGTACATTTAATTTTTAATTTACCACTATATGAATTTTAACACATGTATAGATTTATGTAACCATCAACACCATAATCATGATACAGAAAAGTACCACCAGCTACCCAAATCTACAGTTCTATCCCCACCATACCCTCCACCCATCCCTAATTCCTAGCAATCACTAATTTGTTTTCAATTACAACAGTTTTGTCTTTTCATAGTTATATAAATAGAATCATATGGTATATAACATTTTGAAACTTGCTTTTTTCTCTCTGTGTAATGACTTTGAGATTCATCTAAATTGTATATATCATTAGTTTATTCCTTCTTATTGCTGAGAAGTATTTAATGTATGAACGCAAAGGAACAGTTCTTGAAGGAAATGAAAAACATTTAGTGCTATAAATTTATCTCTAAGCACTGCTCTAGCTGTCGCACAAATCTTGACATTTTGTTTTCATTTTCATTCAGCTTAAAATATTCTCTAATTTCCCTTAACCATTTCTTGTGGACAAATGGATTAACAAAAATATGTTAATTTCCATGTATTTTGAGATTTTCCTGTCATCTTTATTAATGTATGTTTAGTTCCATTTTTGTCAGAGGACACACTTTATATTACTTCAATTTATTTAAATATGTTAATGTTTATTTTATAAACCAGGGTATCATGTATGTTGGTTATTGTCCCATGTGTACTTTATTTATTTATTTATTTTTGTGACAGGGTCTCACTCTGTCAGCCCAGCTAGAGTGCAGTGACATCAACATAGCTCACTGCAATCTCAAACTCCTAGCTTCAAGTGATCCTCCTCCCTCAGCCACCAGAGTAGCTGGGATACAAACATGTGTCACCACATCCAGCTAATTTTTCTATTTTTTATAGAGATGGGGTCTCACTCTTAGGCTGGTCTTAAACTCCTGACCTCAAGCAATCCTCCTGCCTCAGCCTCCCAAAGTACTAGGATTATAGGTGTGAGCCACCCCTGGCCCCCATGTGTACTTTAAAAGAATGTGTATTTGAAAGTTTTTTTGTAAAAATCTTTATAAAAGTCAATTGGATCTTGTTGCTTGAGGTGTTATTTAGCTCTTTTATATCCTTGCTAATTTTTCTGTCTATTAATTCTATCACTAAAAGGGGAATGTTGAAGACTTCGACTGCAAATATGAATTTGTTTATTTCTCCTTTTAGTTCTGACAGTTTTTCCTTTATGTATTTTGAAGCTATGTTGTTTGGTGCATAAACATGAAAAATTGCTATGTTTTCTTGGTGGACTGACCATTTTTGTCATTATAAAATATCCCTCTTTAACTTAATCCTGTTAATTTTATTTGTTCTTAAGTTTACTTTGTCTGATATTAATATAGTCACTCCAGCTTTGTTATGACTGTGGTTTATAAAGTATATCTTTTGTGATCCTTTTATTTTAACCTACCTATTTCATTACACTTGAAGAGAATTCCTAGGTTCTTATTTGAATACCAGTTTACCTGCACAGGCATACCTTAGTGATATTAGGGGTTTGGTTTCAGACCACCGCAGTAAAGTGAATATCACAATAAAGTGAGTCACACAAATTTTTTGGTTTCCAATTCCATATAAAGGTTATATTTAGACTGTACTGTAGTTGATGTAATGTACAATAGCATTACATCTGAAAAACAAGATATATACCTAATTAAAAAACACTTTATTGCTAAAAAATGCTAATGATCATCTGAGCCTTCAGGAAGTCATAATCATTTCACTGGTGGAAGGTCCTGCCTCACGTTGATGGCTGTTGACTTCTCAGGGTGGTGGTTGCTGAAGGTTGGGGTGGCTGTAGAATTTTTACAAATGAGACACTGAAGTTTGCCACATTGATTGACTTTTCCTTTTATGAAAGATTTCTCTGTAGCCTATAATACTATTTGATAGCATTTTACCTATAGTAGAACTTCTTTCAAAATTAGAGTGAATCCTCTCAAACCTACCACTGCTTTACAACCAAGTTTATGTAATATTCTAAATCCTTTGTTTTTGTTTCAACAGTATTCACAGTGTCTTTACCAGGAGTAAATTCCATCTCAAGAAAGCACTTCCTTTGCTCATCCGTAAGACTCAATTCCTCATCTGTTCAAGTTTTATCATGAGATTGAAGCAATTCAGTCATCTCTTCAGGCTCTAGTTCCAACTCTAATTCTCTTGTTATTTGTACTGCACCTGCAGTGACTTCCTCCACTGAATTCTTGAACCCCTCAAAGTCATCCATAAGGGTTGAGTTCAACTTCTTCCAAACTCCTGTTAATATTGATATTTTGACCTCTTCCAATGAATCACAAATGTTTTTAATGGTGTCTAGAATAGTAAATCCTTTCAAGAAGATTTTCAATTTCCTTTGACCACATCCATCAAAGGAATCACTATCTATGGAGCTGTAGTTTTCATACAAAAAAATATATTTTGTAAAACTACAAATTGAGTAATGAGACATGAAAGTCAAAATAGCTTCTTGATTCATGTGCTGCAGAATGGATATTGTGTTAGCAGTCTGAAAGCATCTCCTTGCACATCTCCATCAGAGCTCTTGGGCAACTAGGTGCATTGTCAGTGAGCAGTAATATTTTGAAAGGAATCTTTTTTTCTGGGCGGTAGGTCTTAACAATGGTCTTAAAATATTCAGCACACTATGCTGTAAACAGATGTGCTGTCATCCAGGTATTGTTTATTTATAGAGCACAGGCAGAATAGATTTGGCATAACTCCTATAGGTCCTAAGATTTTCAGAATGGTAAATGATTATTGGCTTCAACTGAAAGTCACGAGTGGCATTAGTCCCTAACAAGAGAATCAGCCTGTGCTTTGAAGCTTTAAACCAGGCATTGACTATTCCTCTCTAGCTATGAAAATCCTATAAGGCATCTTCTTCCAATATAAGGCTGTTTTTTCTACATTAAAAATTTGTTGTTTAGTGTAGCCATCTTCATCATTTATCTTAGCTAGATTTTCTGGATAACTTGCTGCAGTTTCTACATCAACACTTGCTGCTTCACCTTGCACTTTTACATTATGGAGATGGCTTCTTTTCTTAAACTTCATGAACCAACCTCTGCTCACTTTCAACTTTGCTTCTGCAACTTTTTTACCTCTCACCCTTCATAGAATTGAGGAGAGTTAGGGCCTTGCTCTAGATTAGGCTTTGCCTGAAAGGAATGTTATGGCTGGTTTGGTCTTCTATCCTGTCTGCTCAAACTTTCTCCATATTAACAATAAGGCTGTTTTTCCATATTATCATTTGTATATTCACTGAAGTAGCACTTTTAATCTTCTCAGAGAACTTTTCCCTTGCATTCACAACTTGGCTGTTTGGCACAAGAGGCCTAGATTTCAGCCCATCTTGACTTTTGATATGCCTTCTTCACTAAGTTTAATCATTTCTAGTTTTTGATTTAAAGTGAGAGATATGTGACTTTTCCTTTCACTTGAACATTTGGAGGCCATCATGCTGGTATTAATTGCCCTAATTTCAGTATTGTTGTGTCACAGGGAATAGGGAGGCTCTAGGAGAGGGAGATAGATGGGTTAAAGGCCATAGTCAGAACACACACTGTGTTTATCACTTAAGTATATGGGTGCAGTCTGTGATATCCCAAAACAATCACAACAGTAACATAAAAGATCACTGATTAAAGATCACTATAACAGATATAATAATAATGAGAAAGTTTGAAATATGGTGAGAATTACCAAAATGTGACACAGAGACATGAGTAAGCACATGCTGTTAGAATATGGCACTGATTGACTTGCTCAACACAAGTTTGCCACGAACCTTCAAATTGTAAAAAGCACAATATCTGCAAAGTGTGATAAAGCAAAGCACAATTAAACAAGATATTCCTATATTCACAAAGGTAAGGGCAAGAGGAGAAGCTGACACAATGTTTTGTGGTTGTGGAAGCAACACAAGAAATACAAAAAAGGTACCTATAACTAATTCTACCTTCAAATAGCTAAGTTTCCCTGCAATTAGGTCTTGCATTTTTAAAATTAGATGTAATTAACCAAACATAGCTGTAATTAGTTGTGCACACTATCTTTAGACCCTCATCTAACTCCAGGTACAGAAATAATTTCCCTAGAAAAATTCAAGTACAATAAAGGTTATATCATTGAAGAGGATTTCTGCCTTGTTCTTATGGCATATATGTATATTATTTATACTAATAGTCTGATAATATAGGCACTAAAATGTGGAAAAAAAATTTTAAATTATTCTCTCCAGTTTTTTTTAAATAGGATTAAAGTTTGCAAAAATTGTGGATTGTTTTCTCTATGTAAAATTCTTCATAGCTACTTAATCTTGTATCCTTTTCATTTTTATTTTTTCACAAACATTCACTTTGGAAATATATTTGAAAAATGTTTTATATTTAAATATTCTCAGCAGTTTAATGTTCAATAATATGTGTGTATTTATATATTTTTATCTCTCTTAACTTCCTTCCGCTTTTTACAGACCTTCTAATTTTCCTTTCTAACAAATATATTTTTTAAAACTATGTGTGTATTGCTTACACAACTATTTGCATTCCTACTTAATCATATTGGCCTGTTTTGTTTTTCAGCCATCTTTAGATTTAATTGTGTTTTATTGAAATCTTCATGCTATTTAAATATTACAAATTCTTCACATAAGATTACAGAAATCTTTTGTAATATGTTCAAAAGTCTGAAGGACAGTCTAATATCCCCTCAAAGTCACCTTCCCTAAAATCACAGGATGTTGCATTGGTTCTTTTATGTTCATACAACTCATCATATGAGATAATGCAAATTTCAACTGCTTCCTTCTTTCCACAAAGAACTTGGAATAGTTTCCATATCACGTAATTTAAGAGAGAAGTTCAGTTTGGTTTGCAAAGTATGCTTTCATATCACTGATATCACATCCAATATCTGAGTAATATCTAAATGATTAAAACTGCTGTGATTTAATTTCTAACCAATTCAGGCTTCTCTTATCAGTAAAAATATTTCCTGATCTGCTTTCCCTTATTACTTTGTAGCTCTCTAATAACCTGGAAAGCATTGCTACCATTATCATCCATGTTTTTATGTGTCAGCTAATATATTTGTATTATTTTTACTCTTTGCAGACTCAGTATTCTCTTTTGCCACTTTCATCACTGCTCTTTCTCTATTATTTCCCCATTCTTTAGATTTTACATTGTACTGAATGAGGAAAAATATAAGGCCTTTCTGCTAAAGACTGGAACGAGAAAAGGATGCCCACTTTAATCATTATTATTAAACATAATACTGGAAGTCCTGCCCAGAGGAATTAGAACAAGAGAAAGAAATAAAAGACATCCATATCAGAAAGGAAGAAGTCAAATCAGCCTTATTTGCAGATGACATGATCTTATAAATAGAAAAACCTAAGGAGTCCACCACAAAAGCTGATAGAACTGATGAACAAATTCAGTAATGTTGCAGGATACAAATTCAATATACAAAAATTAGTAGCCTTTATATACACCAACAGCAAACAATCTAAAAAAGAAATCAGGAATGCAATCCCATTTAAAATAGCCCCAAAATATTAAGTGCCTGGGAATCAATTTAACCAAAAAAAGTGAAAGATCTATACAAGTAAAACTATAAAAATCTGATGAAAGAAATAGAAGAGGACAGAAAAAAAATGGAAAAATATTTGATGCTCATGGATTGGAAGGATTAATACAGTTAAAACGACAATACCACTCAAAGCAATTTTCAGATTCAATACGATCCCTATGAAAATATCAATAAAAAATAGAAATAGAAAAATTGAAAAAAAAGTCCTAAAATTTATATATCAAAAGGCTCCAAATAGCTGAAGGAATCCTGAGAAAAAAGAATGAAGCTGGAGACATCACATTAACTGACTTCAAAATTTATAACAAAGCTGTAGTAACCAAAATAGCATGGTACTGGCAAAAAAACAGACACATGGACCAATGGAAAAAGTAGAGAACCCAGATATAAATCCACACACTTACAAACAACTCTTCTTCAATGAAGGCACGAAGCACTTAAAATGGCAAAAGGACAGTCTTTTCAATAATTGGTGCTGGGAAAACTGGAAACTATATGCAGAAGAATAAAATATAAAACTACTAGAAGAAAACATTGGGGAAATGCTCTAGGACATTTTTCTGGACAAAGATTTCTTGTGTAAGACCTCAAAAGCACAGGTAACCAAAGCAAAAATGGACAATTGTGATTACATAAAGCTAAAAAGTTTCTGCACAGCAAAGGAAATATCAACAAAGTGGAGAGACAACCCAAAGAATGGGAGTAAATATTTGCAAACTATCGATGTGAAAAGGAGTTAATAATAAGAATATAAGAAGCTCAAACAACTCAATTGCAAAACAATGAAAAATCATATTTAAAAATGGGCAAAAAATATGAACAGACATTTCTCAAAAAAGGATATACAAATGGCCATCAGACATATGAAAAAATGCTCAACATCACTAATCATCAGAGAAATGAAAATCAAAACTAAAATGAGATATCATCTCACCCCAGTTAAAATGGCAGATATGAAAAAGAGGCAGAAAATGGTTGACCAGCGACATCAGCTGCCAGGTCATCTCAGAAAGAAGGAAGTTTTAGATGAAGGAAAAAACCTAGATCAGGTGTCATTCTGAGAGAAATGTTCCAGAACCTACCAGAGATTCCACAGGAAGAAGGTGCAGAGTAGAACAAGAAGGAGCAAGTTATTGGTAGAGATCAACACTTGAGAGGCTTGGAGCTCAATATTAAGAGTAGGTGGGGGGTTTGCCTCTCCTTCCCTCACACCTCTGGAAGTCAGCAAGCTCCCAAACTGCTGGAGAGCCTTTCCACCTTGATGAGCCCACAAGCTGCTGCTGCCAGTGAACTGGGAGCTTCTTGAGGACAAAGCACCAGGCTGCCAGACCCCTTGGGGTTGCTTCCCATCACCACAGACCTAAGCTGAGATGGCAGGTACCAATTTGCTTCTCCACTCATTGTATGCCTTTTTCCTCCCCCAGAGAGCTTCATCCCCTCAGTTTTCATCTCACTTGTTCCCACACAAACATTTCCCAACTCTGGCCCGGACTGTGGGAGCCAGAGGGGCTGGTGGGTCCTGGGGTATCTGTGTGACCCCAGATCTTTGACATTCCAGGTGGCTGCCTTCCAGGGAGAGGGCCAGAGACAACCAGATTACAAGCTCTCCTCCATTCAGACTCTTTTCCTCTCCCACCTCTCCCCTGCCCATTGTTGCCAAGAGGTACAATTAAGCCAAGACTCTCAGAAGTGGCTGTTTCCCCTCTGTTGGCATGCCTACTGCACCAAGGCTTCCATATAAATTGGGGATCACACTTTTCCTCTTAAATACCTGAAACAAATCAAGGAGTGCTTGGATTGTGAGCTCCCTGCCTGCCAGTTCTCCCTAGTGCTGCTCACAGGGCTCCTCCCACAGAGCAGGACTTACCCTAAAGCAGAGGGACATCAGACATCAAACCTGCTTTAGTATTCCATGGGCAATTAGGGACCAGCACACTTCTCCCTGGCATGACCAGGGGTTGAATTTGGGGGACCTGGGGACAGGCTCATAGGACAGACTCCATGCCCAGGGCTCAATCATGTTGCTCAGGGGCATGGAGGGAAGATTTGTGAACTAATCTCAGGAGGCAAGGGAGCCCATGCGGGCAGAATTGAGAGGAGAGTGTAGTGTGGATCCAAGCCACAGCACACTTGCGGAGCACCCCTCTCCCCTCAGGAAAGCCACACCCTTGGCCCAGGGCAGGATCCTGGACAGAGAAGCTCCCAGTTCACAGTGCCATTGCTGGTGAGTTCTGATAGTTTGAGCTCCTGCCTGTGGCCAGATGCCAGAAGGAGACCTCGGGACAGAGGAGGGGGGAGAAAAATGAAATCCACTCCTGACAGCCAGACTGTGAATCTCAGATCGCCCCTCCCCCAAGAGCAGACTTTCTGCCTTGGTAGGGCTGCTTCAGTCCCTCTCTGGTGGTTTTTCCCAGTGGCTGGGTAGTGGACTCTTGATCCCTGCTGGGACAGATCTCTTGCTGGCCTTCGTGGAGCCTGAAGGCTCACCTGACCCAGCACCACCCATTCTCCTACCTTCACCTGCCTCTGCTGTGGTAGAGAACAAGGAGTCCCTTGGGAGCTTCAGGGCTCTGTCCACTGCCTGGGGCATTAAAGTGCTTCTCCTGAGGGGCTAGAAATGGCCACAGGTCCCCAAAATGACACTGCAGCTGGCTCTTTCTGCAAGTACTACTTACTGGAAGGGAGGACAACTTGTACAGCCCTTGATAGCTTTCAGTGAATTACATAGGGCATGGCTGATTCTTACCCACAGCATCATATACTGTCTCAGAGATTAAACTAGGTGTCCCAATATAATTCAAACTGTTAATACCACAGCATTGGGGCAAGAGAAGGGATTTCAAAGACCTCCATCAGCCCTCATCAACAAGATAGGAAATCTGTCCACACATATAGCACACCACTGCTACATCTTACAAATAACTAGCAACTGAGACAACCACCCCACTAAGGATATATATAACCGAGGCCTCCATCGAGAACCTTGACCCCCATCAAAGCACCCAAAAGCAAAGCCAAAGGTTCTTACCCAACATATGCTGTAGACACACCCTAAAGAGTAGGGGGTGGGGGAGAAAGCCCCATCAAAACAAAAGAAAATCCCAAAACAAGAAGTAATAGCTGCTCCAGATGAGAAGTAATCAGCAAACGAACTCTGGAAGTATGAAATTTCAGAGTAAGAGGACACACCCAAAGAGCCACACCAGCTCTCTAGCAATGGATCCCAAACAAAGTGAAAACATTGAAATGACACGTAAATAATTCCAAATATGGATTGTAAGGAAGCTCAATTGAATCCAAGAGAAAATGGAAAACCAACTCATACAAACCAAAAAAACAATTCAGGAAATGAATGAAAAATTTACTAAAGAGAGACATCTTAAAAGAACAAATAGAACTTCTAGAAATAAAAATTTGCTTAAGGAAATTCAAAACACTGAAAAGCTTTAAGAATAGACTAGACAAGTCAGAAGAAAATTTCAGAGCTTGAGAACAACTCTTTCGAATTAGTCTAGTCACTCAAAAGTGAAGAACGAAGAATCAAAATGAATGAACAAAGCCTCCGAGTAATATGGGATTATATAAAACAGCCAAACAAGAATCATAGGCATCCGTAAGAGTGAAGAAAAAAAGCACAAGGTCTGGAAATCACATGTGAGGGAATAATTGAGGAAAACTTCCCTGGTCTTGCAGAAGATTTAGACATCTGGATACAAGAAGCTCAATGAACACCTGGGAGATTCATTGCAAAGAGGGAATCACCTAGATAGGCACTCATCAGACTGGCAGACAACATGAAGGAGGAACTTCTGTGAGGTGAAACCATCAAGTAACTTACAAAGTAAAACTGATCAGGCTACCTGGAGACTTCCCAATGGAGACTTTATAAGCCAGAAGGGATTGGGGCCCCATCTTCAGTCATCTTAAATAAAACAACTGCCAGCCTAGAATTTTGTATCCTGTAAAACGGAGTTTTATATATGAAGGAGAAATAGACTTTTCCAGAGAAGCAAACACTGAGGGAATTTGACATGGCCAGACCCGCCTTGAAGGAAATACTCAGAATTATATTATACATGGATCAGCACAATAGACACACACCAATATAAAACCACTCAAAAGCTAAAGCTCACAGCTCATATAAAACAATAGCACAAGAGTAAAACAAAGGAATAAGGCACAACCCAACACGATGAACAGAACAGCATCCCATATGTCAACTATATCAAAGTTAATGGTCTGAATGCACCACTCAAGAGAAATAGGCTGGCTGAATAGATGAAAAAATACAACCCAAGTGTCTTCTGTCTCCAGGAAACACATCTAACCCCAAGGACACAAACAGACTCAAAGTGAAGGGATGGAAAAAAATATTCCATGCACATTGAAACCAAAAGAGAGCAGGCATAGTCATTTTCATATCAGATAAAATTGACATTAAATCAACAATGGTAAAGAAAGAAAAGATGCTTATTACATAATGGAAAAGGGACCAATACCACAAGAAAACATAACAATCCTAAATATATATACACACCTAACACAAGAGCTTCCAGGTACATAAAGCAAATTCTATTAGATTTGAGCAAAGAAATAAACAGCAGCATCATAATTGCCAGAAACTTCAATAACCCACTGACACAGCTGGACAGAGCCTCAAAGCAGGAAAAAATGAAGAAACACTGGACTTAAATGGGACTCTAGAGTGAATATACCTAACATACATTTACAGATCATTCTGCCCCAAAACTACTAAATATACATTCTTCTCATCAGCACATGGAACATTCTCCAAGATTTATCATATCTTAGGCAACAAAACATGTCTCAAAAACTTCAAAAAAATCAAAATTATACCATGTATCTTCTCAGACCTCAGTGGAAAAAATTAGAAATCAACTATAAGACAAACACTAAAATCTACACAAAGTCATGAAAATTAAACAACCTGCTGTTGAACAATTATTAAGTCAATAATGAAATTAAGATGGAAATCAAAAGATTCCCTGAACTGAATGACACAGGGACACAAGCTATCAAAATGTATGGAATTCAGCAAAGGCAGTCTATGAGAAAATTCATAGCCTTAAATACTTACATCAAAAAGACAGAAAGATCACAAATTTACAACCTAATGACACATATCAAGGAACTAGAAAAGGAAGAGGAAACCACACCAAAAGCCAACAGAAGAACAGAAGACAAGAAATCACAAAGGTCAGAACAGAAGTAAATGAAATGGAAAACAAATACTAAAGATCAAGAAAACAAACAGTTGATTCTTTGAAAGATAAACAAAATTGATAGACCACTTGCTAGATTAACCAGGAATAAAAAAGAAAGAACACAAATAAGCTCAGTCAGAAATGAAAAAGGAGACATCACAACTGATACCAAAGAAATACAAAATATCATCTGTAAATATTATGGAAATGTCTTTGCAGATAAACTAGAAAACATAGAGAAAATGAACAAATTCCTGAAAACGCACAAGCTCCCAAGACTCAATCAGGAGCTAATACGACTCCTGAATAGACCAATAATGAACTGTGAGATTGAAGCAGTAATAAAAATCTTCTAATCAAAAAAAGCCCCAGACCGGATGGATTCATACCTGAATTGTACCAGACCTATACAGACGAGCCGGTACCAATCCTTCAGAAATTATTCCATAACATTGAGAAGGAGGGAATCCTCCCCAACTCACTCTATGAAGCTAGTATTACCTTGATACCAAAGCCAGGAAAGGACACAACAAAAAGAAAACTATGGACTAATATCCCTTACCAATATAGATGGAAAAGTTCTCAACAAAATACTAGCAAACTGAATTCAACAGCATATCCAGCACATCAAAAAAATAAACCACCATGTTCAAGTGGGCTTCACCCCAGGGATGCAAGGATGATTCAAAATAAGTAATTAATAAATGTGATTCACCACATAAACAGAAGCAAAAACAAAGACCATATGATCATCTCAATAGATGTAGAAAAAGTATTTGACAAACCTCAGCACCCTTTCATGATAAAAACCCTCAACAAACTAGGCATAGAAAGAATATATCTCAAAATTATAAAAGCTGCATATGACAAACCCACAGTGATCATCATACTGAATGGGGAAAAGTTGAAAGAATTCCCCCTAAGAACTGGAACAAGACAAATCCGCCCACTGTCATCACTTCTATTCAACATAGTACTGGAAGTCTTAGCCAGAGCAATCAGGCAATAGAAAGAAGAAAAGGATATCCAAATTGGAAAAGAAGAGGTCAAACTATCACTTTTTGCAGGTGATATGATCAATTATTCAATTCTTAATTCTAATAATGTGACTATAGATTTTCTTAGAATGTTTATATAAAAAAACATATTGCTTGCAAATAACAATTTTGATTCTTCCTTTTTAACCCTTATATGTATTTATTTTCTCTACTACAATGTTAAATAGAAGTAATGAGAGAAGCATCCTAATCTTATTAAGAACTAGAACAAGACAAGGGTGCCCACTGTCACCACTACTGTTCATGATAAAATCCGTCAACTCCTAGCCAGAGCAATCAGATAGGAGAAAGAAACAAAGGTTATCCAAATAGGAAAAGAGGAGGTCAAACTATCACTTTTTGCTAAAGATATGATCTTGTGTCTAGAAAATCTACACCAAGAGACTCCTTGAATTGATAAATTAATTCAGTAAAGTGTCAGGTTACAAAATAAATGTACACAAATCAGTAGCATTTCTACATAACAATAACAGTCAAGCTGAGAGTCGAATCAAAGACTTAATACCATTCACAATAGCTACAAAGAAAATAAAATACTTAGGAATATAATTAAATAAGCAGGTGACAGATCTCTACAAGGAGTAGTATGAAACACTAAGGAAAGAAATCTCAGAGGGCACATACAAATGGAAAAACATATAATGCTCATGGATAGACAGAATCAACATTATTAAAATGTCCATACTGCTCAAAGAGATTTACAGATTCAATGCAATCCCCACTATAATACCAATGTCATATTTCACAGATCTAGAAATAATAATTCTAGGTTTTACTTGGAACCAGAAAAGAGCCCAAATAGCCAAAGCAATCTTATGCAAAAAGAATGAATCTAGAGGCTTCATATTATCAAACTTCAAATTGTGCTACAAAGCTATAGTAACCAAAACAGCATGGTATTTGTCCAAAAATAGAGAAAGAGACCAATGGCACAGAACACAGAACCTAGATGTCAAACCGCCCACCTACAACCAACTGATCTTTGACAAAACAGACAACATACACTGGGGAAAGGAAGCCCTATTCAATAAATGGTGCTGGGAAAATTGGATGGTCACACACAGAAGAATAATACAGGACCACACACAAAAATTAATTCAAGACAGATAAAAGACTTCAATCCAATGCACAAAACCACAAGAATTCTAGAAGAAAATATATAAAAAAACTCTTCTAGATATCAGCCTAGGCAAAGAATTTATGACTAAGACCCCAAAGGCAATTACAGCAACAATAAAAATAGATAGATGGGACTTGATTGAATTAAAAAGGTTCTGCATAGCAAAGGAAATAATCAACAGAGCAAATAGACAACCTACAAAACGAGAAAAAATATTCCCAAACTATATATCCGATAAAGAACTAATATCTAGAATCTACAAAGAACTCAAACTAATCAGCAAGAAAAAATCAAACAACCACATGGAAAAGTAATCAGAATACATGGACAGAAGCTTTTCAAAAGAAGATAGACATGCCCAACAAATATATGAAAAAATGATCAAAATCACTAATCATCAGGGAAATGCAAATTCAAATGACAATGAAATATCACCTTACTCCTGTTAGAATGGCTTTTATTAAAAAGTTCAAAACCAATAGATGCTGGCATGGATGCAGAGAGAAAGGAACACTTATACACTGTTGGTGAGACTGCAAATTAGTACAACTTTTATGGAAACAATATGGAGATTCCTTAAAGAACTAAAAGTAGACCTACTCTTTGATCCAGCAATCCCACTATTGAATATCTACCTACAGGAAAAAAAGTCATCTTATCAAAAAGTCACCTGCATTCAAATGTTTATTGTAGCAAAATTCACAATCATGAAGTTGTGGAATCAACCCAAGGCCCCATCAATTCATGAGTTGATTAACAAAATATATATCATAGAGTACTACTCAACCATAAAACAAAATGAATTAATGTCTTTTGCTGCAATTTGGATGCAACTGGAGACCATTACCCTAAATGAAATATCTGAATAATGGAAAAAAACTACCACATGTACTCTCTAATAATTTGGAACTAACTGATGGGCACACATGGGAACAGAAAGAAGTAAAAATTGTTGGAAATCAAGAAGTGGGAAGAGGAATGAGAGGAGGGGTAAAAACTTACCTAACAGGTACGATGAACACTATTCAGGTGATGGGCACACTTATAGCACTGACTAAAGCATTATAAAAGCTATCCATGTAACAAAAACGTTTTACCCCCTTAATATTTTGAAAGAAAAAAAGAAAAAAAGACAAGTAATAATAGATGCTTGCAAGGATGTGGAGAAAAAGGAACCCTTGTACACTTTTGATAGGAATATAAATTAGTATGGCCACTATGGAGAAGAGTATGGAGATTTCTCATAAAACTAAAAATAGAACTTCCATATGATTCAGCAATTCCACTACTGGGTATACATCTAAAAACAAAAAAGAAAATCCATATATCAAAGAGATATCTACACTCCCATGTTTACTGCAGTACTATTCACAATAGCCAAAATATGAAATCAACCTAACCTCATCAAGGGATAAATGGATAAAGAAAATAGGGTGTATATACACAATAGAATGGCATTCAGCCACAAAACAGAATGGAATTATGTCATTTCCAGCAACATGTATGGTACTGGAGGTCATTAGGTTAAGTAAAATAAGCCAAGTCCAGAAAGACAAATATTGCATGTTCTCACTCAAATGCAGGAGTTAAGAAAAAGTGGATTTCATGAAAATAGATACTAGATTGGTGGTTGCCAGAGACTGGAAGAAGAGAGGAAAAAAGAATAAAAACATATTTTTTCTTGAGTTTTTTATTTTCTGATTTTTATATTATTGAATCTTTGAAATATCGAGTGAAAATTGTGCAATTTTGAGTTGGGGTCTTAAGAGGTACAAAGCTTAGAAGACTAATTATCATGTTTTTATTAGTCATTTTACTCTCTAATTTTGCTATGTCCTCAACGAAATGTAAAGTTCTAGACAGTAAGAACTGTGACTTTTCTATGCAGCCCATGCAGGTTAACTCTTTATGTACCATATATCTGCAAGACAATAAATAAAAACAGATATTGCCTGAGGTAAATTTTATTTGGATTTAAACAATTTTCCGAAATGTTACCGATAATAATTCTTGGAGTGTTGCTCTTCAAACAACTTATGCTCTCTAACAAAAGAATAATGTAACAATGACATTGGCAAGTCTTGGAAATAGCCAAATACTGCTCGCTTTTTTAAAAAGCCAGATTAATTTTTAGAATCACTTTCATGACTACTCCCTCATATTTTGAAAGTTTAACAAATATTTTCACTTTGAAGTTTTATGTATTCTAACTTTAATATGAGTCTTGCCTACCAGGCAATTTTCCATAATGGTAAGAAATCTATCTGCCCACATTCTGCCAAACACTCTGGAGTTTGCATATATTTTCTCTGAAATTATCCTATTTGCTTAAAAATTACCCAAAATATTCCACTTAAGGACTGTATAATCCCTTACTCATCCCTAAAATCTAAATCATGGATGAATCATATCGCAACTAGTTTATTTTGAAAATAACAAATCAAAACCGAACAACAACATCAATACATCTTTTCCACATTTATAAACAATGTGAAATTCTAGATTTCTCTCTATTCTAGCATTGAAACTCCAGGACACAGTTTATTCCTAAGAATGGACTAAAATTCCTTAAAAGAATTCTGTAGGGTGTGTTTGCTAAGTCCTTGTTCAATCTTTAGAGGTCAAAGGAGCTCATGTGGGTGAGACATAGAAGAGTCTGCATAGCCCCTCACCCAAGGTTTAAGACTAAGTTGCATCTCCTGCCTCTCCCAGTTGTTAAAAATCTAGTGTATGTGCATATATACTCAGTAATACTAGAGAAGGGCAGAAGGAGAATTGTCCCTGCAAAAAGTGGAGCGCTTTATTAGTGACCTTCCAGGCCTGAAGGAGAGAAAAATGTCCAGGATTTGTTTCTGTCCTGAGCTTCGATTTCCTTAATGGCTTTAGGTCCTGTTAAAATCATGCTTCTCCACTCACCAACTCATCTCTTTGCTTTTAGAACTAAGTTGCTTTTATTTTGTCTATAATAAGACATGTACAGTCACTGATCTTGAAATGATCATTTTTTGACAAAAAAATTTACTGCAACAAGCTACTGAAATTTCGGGAAGGTATTGAGAACTGTAAGCACTGAGGAAGCAGGGGAGTTACTTGGGCTGATACAAGCATGTGCTGTAGAAATGGAAATAGCAGGTTGAAATTGAACACGGGAAAATTTAGTCTGAATGTCAGGAAAAGTTGTCAGCTCAGAGATTTAATTAGGTAGTGAAATAGTTTCCCAGAAGAAATGGCAGAAATTTATTGCTGGAGCTATTTAAAATTGGCCTGGACGAAGCACTAGGGAATATACAGAAGGGGGCAATCCTTCACAGATTCTCGAGGATTGATATAGATAGCAATTGGTCTTTTGCATTTCTAATGTTCATGACCATTATTCTAGCATTTCACTTCTCAATGCTAAGTAAATGTGTTCTCTTTACCACTGTAACCCTGAAAATCAGAACATTACATGATATCCACAGGGGTATCCGCAGCTACTTTTTGAAAAAAGTGGTCCAAGCTGAATATTCCCATTTACTTTATTAATCACACAGCTGTTTTTTCTTTATTTCTTCCTTCCTTTTATGATCGCGTAGAAAAAAAATCCTTTCAGGGAGCTTCTGATTAGTACCCCTTTTTTTCTTATCTCTATGCGAGGGCCAATAATATTCTTAGTTTTTTATTTATTATTTTACTCTTCCTGTTTTGGGAAAATAATCAATTCTTTCAATAGCTCATCTACTTTTGATTTTTCATCTGAATAAAGTGCCCAAAAAGGGCTTTTATTCTCTTTGGCTCTCTTGCAAAGCCCCCTGGATACGCCCATAATCATTACATTTAGGATTCTGGGTTAGCAACTCTTTTTTTCCATTCAGTCTTTGAAAAAGAGAGGGAGGAAGTAGAATCTGAAACTAGATGAAGTGCTACTGATAACTATCTCTTCAATAAACCTTTACAGCCAAATCAATAATTCCGGTTTGTACAAGGTATGTGAGTATTTTTCTCTTGCAGAAAAAAAAATATATATATACACACTGTTCCTTGGCCATACTCAAGAGGTTTGGAATGCATTTTATTCAGTTACAAAATTTCTTTCCTTTTAGGAAAGGTGTTAGAAATACACCTTGCACCCTACCTAGCACACAACAAGGTAGACCTTACAGACATACGGTATCCTAGTCAGTTTCTGGCTTTTCTCCTTCGACTTTTTCAGCTACTTTGAAATTTAGAGGAACACCTCTCTATCTGCCCTTTCATTCTCCTCCTCCTAACAACAGCTAACAAAACAAAACAAAATCTAATCTTTGCCAGCAATGTGTTAGGTTTTCATGGATTATCATATTGAATTATCATAACCCTCTGAGCTAAAAATTCTTATTAACCTCATTTTCAGGAAAGTAACTTGTCCAAGGTCACATAGCTAGTAATTAGTAAAGTTAAGCCTGGAATGCAGATAGTCTGACACCAGCGCACATACTCTCAAAACCGCTACACTGAAATGCTTATAGCCAGTTACTGAAGTGCCTCTGAATGGGGACTAAGGATTCCTGTAGAATGTTCTGAAATCCATAACTTTTGAGAATCTTAAGAATAAGTGTCAATGAATTTTCTTCGGCATGGTAATATATGCCACGATCATATGTACAGAGACTCAAAAGGCGAGACAAATTCTTTGAATATTTGATATTCAAATTCTATAAATGTTTTTCCCCCACAGATTTGGTTTCCAGTGTCTATAGGAAGTTTAGGTGGGCTGCAAGTTGGGAAGCTCTTCATCCACCAGATGCTAGTACCCAATGGCTGATGATTTGGAGGCGTGTAAGACTTTCTCCTAGCTTTTAAATACTAACTAAGATAATTGCTCTCTTAGTCAAAATTTTCAAATCCTTTCATAATTGTGCAAAATGTAATTAGGTCATCACCAAACCATTTTTTTAAAACCAGAATAACCTCAGTTCCCTTAAGCTATCATTATTATATATACCATTGAACTATTTGGGGACAATGGATAGATAGTAATACTAAGTTAAGCATAAGTGTCTTTCCTGTGGAAATGAACAGAGCTTAGCAGAGTCTAATGAGGATCTTACAGAAAGAAAGAATTGTCTTTGCTATTCAGCTCCTTATTTCCATTGTTTCAATTATTTATGATATTCTAATATATACAATTTTTTATTATTTCTAAGAATGCAGTTGCATTGCTTAGATCATAATCAATTCCATAATTTAAATTCAAAATACTTGTTTTGTAATCTGTATTACTAATATATGAAGGTTACAGCGTATCTAAACATGGAAAACTGGATATGCTTCATACTCAAATTTGATATTATTATGCAGTGAATTTTCTAAGCTCTTTTTAATCAGCAGAAAATGCTAGAAGTAATATCAGTCTAAGGGGAACAAACTAATTAGCAATAATGATAGCAGCTAAGAGCATACCTTGAAGCTGTTTTGTTTTTTTTTCCTGTCAATACCAAAGAAAACAATGGTATCAAATGATAAAGGTAGCTTTGAGGACTTGAACATATTTTCACCAGAAACAAAGATATATTACTAATTGGGTAGTTGGAGACAAGAAATCAGTAAAGAAAATTCTTATAAGAAATTTATGTACATGAAATAATTTTCTTCATTTGGTCATGTGTTTGTTAGGCCAGGTAATTTTGTTTTTATTTTAATTTTTTATTATTATTTTTTATTCAGGATATCATGGGAGTACAAGCATTTTGGAAACCCACAACTAATGGAAGTGGAATGCACTGTATGGGGGAGGGACACGCTTGTAGCCTTGGCTTGGGTGGGGCAAACGCATTATGCAGGCCAGGTAATTTTGAAGGGTTGTCACTAATCAACAGTCTACCTCAAAGTGAAAAATCTGAAAATGCGAGATGAAAATCTGATAAAAAGTAAAGAATCATTGTGAATATTTATTTCCATTTACTATTGGGTGAAAGAAATTTCAAAATATCACCCTCCCCCAGAAAAGAATGGATTAGATTTTGTGAAAGCTAAACACCATCATTTTAAATGTCATGTAGAGAGAAGCTATGAGCAAAATTTCATGAGCTATTATTCTTTCTATCACAACAGGGGCTGAGATCACACTGGAACTTGAAATCCAGGTGGATCTACAGGGTTGAATGAAGGGATGGGGATTGTAAAAATTAGAATATAGCCAGGAGTCTTTTTGAATTAGTGTACAATGACTGAAATGGAAAAAGCAGAGCCATAATGGAACTATCATCCCAAGAAGGTTAAAAGGTGAAGAAAGGTACTAATCAACTATATCTACCCATGGTCCAAACGAAGTTAAAATGTAGAGGGGCCAGGCAGGAAGTAGAAAGAAATGTCTGTGAATATAAGAAACCCAGCATGGCTGATAATAGTGAAGTTGAAGAAATGATATTGGAGAGAAATTCCGCAATATTACAGAACCTTGGTTTGGGATTAATTTTGTTAAAAAGGGTGATGAGTTTCCTTACAAAAGTAAATGACAAGTTCCTTTATAGGCTTTCTGATAAGCCAAAATCTAAGGCTCAACTGTGGTAGAGATCAGTTAACTCAGTTACAAGGATTAGAAGAATGCCAAATCCAGGGATTTTAGCAGGGCCTTATAATTCCATCTGTATTTTTGGTACTATTTTCCCTGTATCTTGTTTTAGGTGCATCAGTCAGCCTGGGACATACCACTATTGTATATTCCCAATAAATCTGCTTGTTTATCTTCTTCAGAGATTGAGAAGCCAGACCATTCTTGACAACTCTTCTTAGAAGGGTTATTGTAGCAGTTATGTTCTTACTTGACTTTCCAATAGGGCAAAAATCTCACACTTACCTTGGTAGATACAATATTAACCCTCTCCCAAGGGTGACACTAGGATAGTCAGCTAATTCTACTGAGTATGGTCCTTACCATATTGACATAATAATACATGTGTCAGAAAGTCTCAGGGATAGCAGAAAGGGTTCTGATACACTGGCTTCACATCTATGAAGCTATTTTTTTACGGCTATATTATACCTAGAGAAGAAGACAACCCAGTATGTGCTTTTATCTATTGGGATGAAGCATGACATAATGAAAAAAGATATGAGAACTGAAATCCAACAGCCCTTAGGCAGGTTGTCTTAACTTTCTGGATTTCTGTTTCCTCATCTTTAAAAATGGAAATAAATATTATCTATTTCACATAGTTATTAAGATTAAATGAGATTAAACAATACTAAATGAAATAATGCTAGTGTGACTGTCTGGCTTATAATTGGATCTTAATAAATGTTGTTAAATTTAAACCAAAAGGTTGTGTCTCAAACAAAAGCCCACTCTCTTCAAGTTAAGGTAATTCTTGTTTTCCACACACAGAAAATATTCTTTACTCCATCTATTTCATATTGATTCATGCACACAAACTGCAAATCTTTTTCTAAGAAAAGTCCACAAAAAGTTCTAACTCATAGTGATGCAATTTAAGCAACAATCTGATAGAAGGAGCAACATCAATTTCCATAGGCATGCTTTATAATGAATGACCTATACAGGTCTACAAGGAAAGTAAAAGATCAATAGCTGCTCTTTCATGTAACTAAATCAAGGCCAGAAATGTTCTGTGGTATTTAGCCAAATTTTGTCAAAATATAAATGTAAGAATTAACTTCTTTCTACCCAATTTATAGGAGGAAGAAAATGATACAAATCTTTTTCACATTTCAAACTGTATCCTTTTGTTTTCTTTCCTCCAAATTTCTTTTTTTTAATTTTTTTTATTTCAAACTATTATGGGGGTACAAAAGTTTTTGGTTACGTGTATCAATTTTGTTATGCTTGAGTCAGGGTTATAAGTGTGCCCATCACCCAGATAGTGTTCATTGTACCCATTAGGTAGGTTCTCACCCATACCCTCTTCCCCCATCCCCCTGCTTGATTTCCACTCAGTTTTACACCCTCCGTGTACATGTGTGCTCACTGGTTAGTTCTAATTTAACAGCAAGTACATGTGGTGTGTGTTTTTCCATTCTTTAGATACTTCACTTAGGATAATGGTCTCTAGTCCATCCAAATTGTCGTAAAGGACTCAATTCATCCTTCTTCATGGCTATGTAGTATTCCATAGTATACATATATCACATTTTGTTAATCTGTTCGTGAATTGATGGGCACTTGGGTTGATTCCACATCTTTGCAATTGTGAATTGTGCTGCAATAAACATTCTTGTGAAGGTGTCTTTAAAACTGTACTCTTTTTTGATGACTTCTTGCTGTATAAATCCTTTTTGAAGGCATCATTAGTAACATTCAGATAAAGGCAAACTGAGAGATCCTCCTTCCCACACTCATACAAATACAGATGCTCTTCAATTTATAACGGAGTTCTATATTGACAAACTCATTGTCTTGATAAATTGAAAACATAAGTCAAAAATGCATTTAATACATCTAACCTACTGAACATCATAGTATACCCTAGCCTACCTTAAATGTGCTCAAAACACTTATATTAGACTACAGTTTAGCACAATCATCTAACCCAAAGCCTACTTTACAATAAAGTGTTGAATATCTCATGTAATTTATTGAATACTACACTGAAAAAGCAAAACAGAATGGCTGCAGGGATACATGAAGTATGGTTTCTACTGAATGGGTATCACTTTCACACCATCGTAAAGTCAAAAATTTGTAAGTCAAACCATCATAAATCAGGGACCATCTGTACCCACTAACATACTCTTAGGGCTTCTTAAACTGAAATTGTATATAAACTGTAGTTATATGTGTAACTGGGGAGAAAGCACATAATAGGTTAACTTTTCATAGCAATTCATAACCCAAGAAATGTTCAGGACTACTGGCTTTACTGTTTACACTTCTATTCTACCCTTCCTCACCCTGGAATCCTCTCAGTTAATGAAAGAATGAGATACAATTACATGAGAACTGTGTATTGCTATGACCATATGGCTCTTGTATGAGGTGGGTCTGTTCTAAGAATTAGTTAAGGTAAGGGTATAGGAAATTTTTATTTATGGTAATGAATCCAAGTTCAATTTGTGGTGAAAAATTATCTACCTGCATCTTCTGAAATTCTCAAATAATAGCAATTTACTCACTTTCTGTTTGGCAATATACTTCCTTGAGGAATTCCTTTTGCTTTTATACCAAAATATCTACCTAAGTCCACAACCAGGATAGACTGACTTCTCAAGGTTACAGAAAAGTTTCTATGATATTTAGCTCTTACAGAGGTTTTTGAGAACATTTCTATCTCTATCCCTAAAAAGCATATTATATGCCAACATAAAAGAAACATATTCATGTTTTATGCTACCCTGGATATGGTTCAAAAACAAATTAATCAAGTATTCAATCATCTTTCTTTCAACTGTCACTTATTGAGTACCCACTATATGTCAAACACTGTGTTAGGCTTGGGGACTATACAGTAAGCAACTGGATATGGCCCTCCCCAGATGTCCCTATCTGGAAGATAGCCAGCGGAGAGAAATGTATTTAAATCCAATAAAATCAAACGGGACTAACAATTCTAGACATTTGTGAAAAATGATAGAGTAATAAATGTTTGGATATTTACTCTCTCTACCAGAGATTCTCAAACTTCTGAGTACATAAGAATCACAAGAGAAGTTGTTTGAAATGCATATTTTTAGACTCATTTTCAGAGTTTCTCATTCATTAAGTCTGGGGTGATGTAAGAGGTGCTAGATCACCATTGTTTTTTGTAGTTGAGTAGTATTCCACGGTATACATACACCATATTTTATTAATCCACTCATGTATTGATGGGCACTTGGGCTATTTCCACATCCTTGCAATTGTGAATTGTGCTGCCATTAACATTCGAGTGCAGATGTCTTTATTATAGAATGTCTTTTTTTTCCTTTGGATAGATGCCTAGTAGTGGGATTACTCGATCAAATGGTATTTCTATTTTTAGCTCTCTGAGGTATCTCCAAATTACCTTCCACAGGGGTTGTACTAATTTGCAGTCCCACCAGCAGTGTAAGAGTGTTCCAATCTCTCCTCATCCATGCCAGCATTTGTTATTTTGGGACTTTCTAAGTGAGGTATCACAAGGATGGAAAAACATGCACCACATGTACTCACCATCAAACTGATACTAATTGATCAACACTAAGGTGCTCACATGGTAGTAATACTCACTGGGTGCTGGTCAGGTGAGGGGGTGGGGCGGTGGGGGGTAGAGAGGGTGGGGTGGGTAAACTCATAGCTAATGGAGACAGGGCGCACTGTATGGGGGAAGGACATGTTGTGACCCTGGCTTGAGCGAGGCAAATGCATTTCATGTAACCAAAATGTATGTACCCCCATAATATCCTGAATTAAAAAAATAACAATAAAAATAAATAATTTTAATAGAAAAGAAAGTTTGGGGTAAGACAGTAATCTTTATATTTACAAGCACTCAAAATGATTCTGATATAGTTGCCCATGAATACAATTTAGGAAAATAAACTACCTAATATATTCTGTCAATACAAAAGTCTATTAAATTCTCGGTATTTTTCACCACAGATTTTTCTTTCTTCAAAGCTATAATTTTGAACTTAAGTCTTTGGTAGGGCTGGAGGAGGGGTATAGAGAGCTGGAAAAAGCCTTGCTCCCAACTTTACAAGAAAGCAAAGCCAGAGAAACAGCAAGCTCACAGCTATTCTTGAACCCATCAAGTGCTAATGTTGCAGGGCAACAAACTGACCCAAAGTGAAAAGAGAGACAGGCACCTGCAGGAAAAGACCGACAGAGCACTGACTTACTGGAGCAAGATGCAGCCCCAAATCACTAAGAGTTCAGCTAATGTGACTAGCAAGGATAGATGGAGAGCTACCAAGTGAAAGCCCCTGGGGGACTCAAATTTAGGAGCGCACACCCTCTTGCAGGCTTTTTCTCCACTCTTCCACTGGAAATTTGCTGAAAAGATTAGGAGAGTCATGAGAAAGTCCCTCTTGTAGTACATAAATGGGAAGGAGCGCAGAGCAGCCGCTGAAGGAGAGATAGAAAACTTCATGAGGACCTTTCTCCCCCTCAACCCTAAGGAACAGAAGCCTTAATCTGCATGGGTTAGGAGAGGGGAAGGGCAGGGAACACCATTGCTTTAGGGCCCTGGTGAAAACCCATTATGGCTGGAAGGAAATAAGAAAAAGCAACCCTCTATCACCGGGGTGGGGTACAAAATGTCTGGTGGTTTTAGAATTATAGCTTTAGGAGGGGCAGCAACATTGAGAAAGCCACACAACCCCAAACACAGGGAAGTGTTGCCAGCACATGACTGAGGTTTAATCAAAACAACAGAGAATATCCCCCATCCGCACTGTGAGGCTAAGAAGGGTGGAGTAACATGTAACTTGCAAAAGAGAGACTCATTCTGAGGGGCAGCACAAAGGTAAGACCAAAGGCTGAGACCCTAGGTATCCACAGAGCTTGTTTCCAGGACCCCCCATGGATACCAAAATCCAGATGCTCAAATACCTTACATAAAGTGGCCTAATATTTGCATATAACCTATGTACATCCTCTCATATAATTAAACTCTATATTACTCATAATACCTAATACAATGTAAATGTTACATGAAGTAGTAGTTTTTATACTGTATTTTTAAAGTTTGCATTATGTTTTACTGTTTCTTTTTTAAAGTATTTTTGATATGCAGTTGATTGAATCCACAGATGGAAAAGTTGCAGATAAGGGAGGGCCTACTGCATATTGATAAAATCCCTCTGACAAACCAGCCCCCACCCTGAACACAAGATATCACTAGAATTTAAAGCCTGTGGTAACTGAGAGTAACCATAGCAACAACAAACTTCAAACCCAGCCCAACGCCTAATTAGATTAACTGGAACCCCTGAATTAGAAGCCTAGCAAAATGAAAAGCATGCACATTTCCAGGCATAAAAATCATTTCCCTCAGTTTCTACTCTTCTACCCAAGATGTTTGGCTTCCAAAAAAAATTACAAAGCATGAAAAATGACAAGAAAAAACAACACATACCCAAGAGACCAGAAAGCATCATAACCAGACCTAGGCATGACAAAAACATTGAAATTGACGGGAAATTTAAAATAGCTGTGATTAATATATTAAAGCTTCTGGTAGAAAGTGTGGACAGCATGTAAGACCAGATCGGTCATTTCAGCAAAAAGATGGCAACTAAGAAATAATCAAAAGAAAATGCTGGAAATGAAAAACACTGTTACAGAGATGAGGAATGTCTTCAGTAGACTCATCTGTAGACTCAACAATGGCAGAGAAATGAATCAGTAAGCTTGAAGATTATCTGTGAGGAAAAAACATTTAAAAAACAGAACCAAGCATCCATGAACAATGGTGCACTATCAAATAATCTAACTTAGAAGAAATTGGAACACCGTAGAAGGGAGAAAGAATGAAGCAGAAAAAATATTTAAAGAAATAATGGCCAAGAATTTCCCCAAATTAGTGACAGACACCAAACCACACATCCAAGAAGCTCTGAGAATACCAAGAATAAAAAATATTACAATAATAATAATAATGAGAAAAGAGTATATCACATTCAAACTGCTGAAAATAAAATCACAGATCATCTTTGGCACTGACTGAAGAGAAAGTTTTAGAAAAGTCTGCTTTTGTTTATCTTCTGTGTTACATGAAATAATGCCCCACCCCAAAGATATTCATGTCCAATCCCCAAAACCTATGGATATGTTATTTTACATGGCAAAACAAACTTTGTAGATGTCATTAACTTACAGAGTTTGAAATGGGAAGATGATCCTGAATAATCTGGGTGGACTATATATGCAATCACAAGTTCTTTATAAGTGAAAAAGTATGGAAGGAAGGTCAGAGTCAGATAGAGATTTAAAGATGCTACACTACTGGCTGTGAAGATGGAAGGAGGGTTCATGATCCAAGTAATTCTGGCAATTTCTAGAAGCTGGAAGAGGAAAGAGGAAGAATTCTCCCTTAGAGATGCCAGGAAGCCTGCTGACACCCTGATTTTAGCCAAGTATAAAATCATGACTCTTGACTACACTAACATTATTAGCATCTCAGAATTATATGCAATTTGGTGTCCACCCTCACGTCCTAATATACATCCTGTCCATATTTTAACCTCCCTTCAAGGCCCCATTTAAAGTTTGCATCCTCAAAGAAGCCTTCTGCAATCTTCTTTCTCCAATATCATAGCGCGTGGTTGATGTGGTAGACAAAATAATGACCTTCCTTCAATTCTAATCCCCAGGACCTGTGACTATTTTAGGTTACATAGCAAAGGGGAATTACGGTTGCAGATGGAATCAAGGTTGCCAATCAGCTGACTTTAAAATAGGGAGATTATAGTGGATTATTTGAGTGGATCCAAAGTAATCACAAGAGTCCTTAATGTGGAAGAGGACATCAGCAGATGTGACTATGGAAGAAAGGCATAGAGAGATGCAACATTTCTGGCTTTGAAGATGGAGGAAATGGCCCATGAGCCAAGGAATGTGGGCAACCTCTAGAAGCTAGAAAAGGCAAGAAAATAAATTGATCTCTAGAGCTTCTAAAAAGGAAAGCAGCCCGGCCAACACCTTGATTTTAGTGCAGCGAGATCTGTATTGGACTGCTAACCTGCAGAACTATGAGATAATAAACTTGTGTTTTTAAGCCACTAAGTTTGTGGTGACTTGTTTCAGCAGCAACAGGAAACTAATACGTTTTCTGTAACCATGTTCTAACCTAATGGTTTATCTTTTATCAGTTGTAACTTCTAAACTAGAATAATTTAGCAGGCTTTAAAGTAATGAGTACAATGATCAAGCATTTTTTTCAACATGCCTCAAAATGTAGTCCTCATCTTTACCCTAAATTTAAGGCCTGTTTCATATATCTCCTACTTGATGTAGCAATAATTTTATTTTAAGAAATAATTCAAAATAACAATCAGTGTTATATTCAATAGCTTAGCGTTTTCATTAGTAACACATTGCCACACTAGAGAAAAGTTTCCTTGGGGCCACAGTGTTTTATTATGAAAATAAAATAAATCTTTGAAAACAAAATGATTGTTTTAATTTAATGAAAAATTTATTTGTATTGTTTTCCATGTTTTTTCAATAAAAAAGTAATGTAAAAACTTAAAAATTAGTAATGTAAAAAGTAATGTGAAAACTTGAAAGATAGCTCATAAGGGTAAAGTGTTTTTCTTGACTTGTCAGGTTTAAGTGTAATTTAAAGGTAAACATAAATAGAAAAAGTGAAATTTATTGACTTCAAATCATTTAATCCACATTTTTAGAATTAAATTGTCAACATTAATTGTAACAATAAGAACATAAACAAGTAAGATTTTCATGAACCAGCTGCAGGGTTTTGCCCAGGTTTTGCTTCATGAGGCCCCAGACTCAAAAATAGCATAAGTTAAATACAACTAGCATGGCAGTTAATGTGTTAAAATTAACTTCTTCCTTATTTATGGAAGTATCACCAGAAGCCAGTAAATAATCTTCACTTCTTCACCTATTTAGTCATCATCTGCTTTGGCAAATATTTGTATGTTTAATCCCATGTTTTGAAGTGAATTGAAATTAACAAGGTAATGTTTAACAACATAAAGTCATATGATTTAGCAAATATTTGTGCCCCAACCAGCAGGAGTAGTATCAATGTCATGAAGACTGATCAGGGACTTACATGTCAGTTTTGTTGCACTTCCAGCCAAAGGTAACAGACTCATTGGCTGCTTTATTTTTTGGAAGTAGAATAGCTGGACTTTCTCCTTTAAAGTTGGGGAAAAAAAAGAAATTGCCCTCCTAGTGTGATACTAAAAAAAATTAGAATTAGAATAATTTTCTCTGTGAAGTTATGTATTTGTTTGTAACAATTTGGCAGGCAGGGACAAGTGACCCGACGCTTAACTAATTAGGCACATAAAAAAGGACAAGCTTACTCTGTCTAAAGAAGTGACTGAAAGAATGGAGGGTCCTAAGGAATTCTGGAACCATTTTAACTCTACATACCAAGAGCAAAAATGAAAAATGGCTAAGACATATATGCCTCCCTATCATTAACACAATCTATAATCTCATAATATATTACAGTAATGCTCTTAGCCTCCATATTGTGTCTGAACAACCAAAGCAAGTATATAAAGGTTGATCTTTATCTTTCTCACCTGTAACAACTGGTATCAATAAATTTTATCCCAATGGCCTACTAATTTCTTTACCAAAAGGATAAGTACATTTTGCTTGATCCAATAATGCATTTCATTAATTCAATAATTTATGGAATATCTACTCTATGCCTAGCAAGCAATAAGAATCAATTATAATAACAATAGATTTTTCTTACCAGCAGAGAAGTAGTAATGAGTGACACACAGAGAATCACAGTTTGCAGTAAGAAGATATTTATTCTTTGAATTAAGTTTTATTTTAAAGACATAATGATTCTCAAAATCTATTGTTGACATGTAGGGAGGTTACCAGTGGTTCTTAATCCAAGGAGTTATTAACCTTCAGGGGTGTTTGGAAATATGTTGGATATTTTTCCACAATCATTGGGAATCACTACTGGCATTTAATGCTCTGGGGCTAGATACACTAAATGTTCTGCGGTGCACGCATTATGGGAATATGCCCTTTTGAGAAACATTTTGCCAGACCAATGAGAAGATTGCCTCTTTATCCACCACTCAAAACACTTACTCTGACATTCTTCCAAAGATAACAGAATTTATTATGCAAAATTCTCTCCAGGTCTATGAGTAGAAACAGGGACAGAATGAAAGTAAAACCAAGTTTAAAAACCTAATTAAGGAATCGAGAGACAAAGGATATACCTAAGGAGGGACCCAGGAGAAAATCCAATGAAGAGAAGCTTCTTAGAGAAAAAAGAATAGGGGCAAAATCGTGGGTAGCTCCAAAAATCTTAAGAACTATTATACACAATGAGGCACAATGGGGTGATGTAAACAGGCTAGAGAGCACATTATTAGTTGCCTATGAAAGCTGAAGGGGTACTAAATGAAAAATGTATTTGCATACTCCTGCAGCTGGGCTCTAAGCCTCAAATAATTGTTTGGCTAACAGTTGGACTTTTTCAATTATATACTGCATTATCTTTATTTATCCATATTAAAGTCTAATAAGAAGGCTATATTTATATATAGGCATTACACAGTGATTTTCTCCCAATATTAGCAGCTGCCTTAAAACTTTACAACATCTAGAATAGAAACAATCCAGATATAATGCATTTCAAATACTTTCCTAAATGGAACCCCCCCATACACACACACAGAAGTAGTATCTTCATTTTTCTACTCTTAAGCCAAGGCAAAGAAATTCTGAGGACATAATTCTGTCTCTGTTTGTTAAGAGGCATTTATTACTCTTGGCTTTGGACAATGCAGATTCTCCTTGTTTCTGCAAGTTGGAAACCAAGTTAACTAAAGCTTTTCTTTCAGGAATATGACAGGTTTCCTACTTCTACTCTGTAATTTTGCATAAGTAAAAAAAAAATATGTAAAAACTGACATTTGTATAATCTTATTAAAGAACACGTTTTAATTCATGGTAACATAAGTAAGTACCTCTTTGTTGATGTATTTGCTAGTGGGACAAAATTTGCTTTGGGAAATATAGATTTTTAAATGACTTTTAAGGAAGAGAGCTGAAACTTGGAAGAAGATAACTGCATTGGGTGAGTTTCCCCCTTTTTCATGTCTTTTAGCCTGAAAGCAGTGCCCAATTTGTGCCATCCTAAGTGGCTAAAATTCAGATGGAAAATTTGTAGTCTCACTGGCTTGAAAAAAGAGAAAACAGATGCTGAGATTAGCATGGAAGATGGAAAGTGAGGGGAGGGAGCCCCATAAAAAAGAGAATTAGAGGGGAGATACCCAAATTCTGTGTATGAAGATGAATAATAAAGACCAATATTGAGATGACCAAGATGTTGCAATTATCATATAAGAATTTTAAAGCAGATATTACAAATATGCTCCAGGTCACAAAGGAAAATAGGCATGTAATAA
>NW_012148730.1:2990597-3017354 GCF_000956105.1 Propithecus coquereli
ACTAGTTAGAAATTTGGAATGTCAGGCATTCTAAATGACAATCACCAGAAAGAAAAATATGTAGGTAAATATGGAAGAATTGTCTTTTCCTTTTAATTTCCTTAAAATATGTGCAATTATTTAAATAAAACTTTTGAAAACACTGTATTGTTGGTTTTAAAACTTACTTAGATGTAACGCACAAAGTAGAAATTGCCTAAATGTGGCCCATGTGTCAAATCCAGCCTGTCTCATCTATTTTTGTGTAGCCCATGAGCTAAAAATGTTTTTCACATTTACATTTTTAATTGATAAAAAGAGAGAATAATATTTTATGACCGTGGAAATTGTATGAAATTCAAATTTGAGTGTCCATAAATAAGGTTTTATTGGAACTGAGCCATGTTCATTTATCTACATATTGTCTATGGCTTTTTGGTTACTATCTCACATCATATGCAAAATTAACTCAAAACGGATCATAGAGTTAAACATAAAGCTGCACTCCAAAATATCTAGAAGCAAACAGTAGAATAACTTTGTAACTTTGCGATTGACAAAGATTGGTTAGACAAGGCACAGAAGCAATAATGAAAAGAAAATAGGCTTCATCAAAAGTTTTAAACTTTCTTTCACTCCTCAAAGGTAATATTTAGAAACTAAAAAGGCAAGCCAGAGACTAAGAAAAGGAAAATCACAGACTAGAAAATTTACATTACATGTATCCAATACAAGACTTGTATCCAGAATATATAAAGAGCTCTTACAATTCAATAATAAGATGTATTAGTTTCCTATTGCTGTTGTAACAAATTAAAACAAACTTAGTGGTATAGAAAAGATAGTAATTTATTATTTTATTGTTCTAGAGGTAAGAGACATAGAATCAAGATGTCAGCAGGGCTGCATTCCTTCTGGGGGCTCCAGGGGAAAATCTGTTTCTTTACCTTTTTTCAGTTTTTGTACAGGCCACTTGCATTCCTTATCTCATGGTCCTTTTTCCATCTTCAAGGCCAACAGCAAAGTATCTTCAAATATCTCTCTCTCTCTCTCTCTATCCCCCTCTGCTTCTGTGGTTACATCTTCTCTGACTCTGACCCTCCTGCCTCCCTCTTGTAAGGACCCTTGTTATTAGATTGGATCCACCAGAGTAATCTCCCCATCTCAAGGCCTGTAACTTAATCACATCTGAAAATTCCCCTTTTCTATGTAAGTTACTCGCAGATTTTTGGGATTAGGATGTAGATATCTTGTGGGGAACATTATTCTGTCTCCTACAAAGATAAATAGCCCAGTATTTTAAAAGGCAATAATTTGAACAGACATCTGACAAATCAAAGTGTTGTTATGAATAACCAATAAACACATGAAAAGATGGTAAACATCTTAACTCATCAGAAGAACTCAGATCAAAACCACAATAAGATGCTATTACACACACTAGAAAGGGTAAAATTTAAGAGTCTAACAATACAAAGTGATGATGAAGATGTATAATAAATGGAAGCCTCATACATTGTTGGTGAGATGCAAAATGGTCTAGTCATTTTGAAAAACAGTTGGCAGATTCTTACTATGTGATGCAACAAATCTACTCCTAAGCATTTAAACAAAGAAATAAAAACCTCTGTTCAGAAAAACACTTTTACCTGAATATTCATAGCAGCTCTCTTCATAATAATCCACAACTGGAAATAGTAAATTGTGATATATTCATATAATGTGATAGTACTCAGCCATACAAGAAACAAACCACCAATATGTGCAATAACATGAAAGTCTTAAAAAACATATACTAAGCAAAAGAAATCAAACACAAAAGACTACATACTGCATATGAAGTTCCAGAGGAGTAAAATTAGTCTAGGGTGATGGAAATCATATCACTTGATACCTGTATAGGGGTGGAGACAATTGATTGTAAAGGTCTATGATTGGTTTGGTGTTTACACAGTGTATACATTTGTCAAAATACATTGAACTGCACAGTTGAAATGAATGAATGATTTTTTTATCCTAATTATACTTCATTAAAGTTGAAAATATATTATGGAATTTTTAAGAAGTGTCAGAGAATAAGAAGAAATGAATGTAACTGAAGATAAATGACAACTTATTAATTTGGGTTTGACTGGAATTTAATAAAATAGAAATACAATATTTAGCACTTCATAGTTCATTGTAATGTATGATTCTTGTATTGGGCACATATTATGCCAGACATATTCTGATGCTGAACACAGAAAAAAAAAATAGATGCAGCCCTAGACTTCGTATTCTGGTGGGAAACAATAGATGATAAACAAATAAATAATGTAATTTCAGTTAGTGATAAGCACAATGAATAAAATGAAATAGGCAATAAAATAATGACTTGGGGGCTCTTGGCTAGTTGAGCTAGGATGGTCAGGGAGGCTTCTATAAAGAAATGATATTTAAGCTGGATACGGTGGCTCACATCTATAATACTAGCACTTTGGGAGGCTGAGGTGGGAGGATTGTTTGAGTCTGGGAGTTCGAGACCAGCCTCAGCAAGAGCAAGACCACATCTCTACAAAAAATAGAAAAATTAGCCAGATGTGGTGGTGCACACATATAGTCCCAGCTACTTGGGAGGCTGAGGTAGGAGGATTGCTTAAGCCCAGGAATTTGAGGTTACAGTGAGCTATAATGACACCACTTCACTCCAGCGTGGACAACAGAGCAAGACCTTGTCTCAAAAAAGAAAAAAAAGAAAGAAATGACATTTAAGCTGAGATTTATGTTTTGAGCACTGGTCTGTCCAAGGCACAGTGCAAGGCAATGTTCATTGACAAATAAGTGCTATAGACAATGTAAAAATAAAGAGATAAGTGTATTATAGCATAGATTTGTTTGGAAGGTATAAGTTTACCTGGGCCCTAAAACTGTGCCAGAATCACTAGAAAGGGACAAATATGGGAATCATTCCATACCACCTGCTTCAATCTGTCCTTTTTCTTCTTTACTATATGATACTGGAATTCAATCCCTCTCTCTTACATTCTTACGATATCTTTTACACCTTTAGTATTTACCACATGCCACTGCAATTATTCATTGGCATATATGATTCTCCAGTTACATTAATGTTATCTTCAAAATACAAGCTTATATTAATCAGTACCTGACATCATAGCTATTCAAAAAGTCTCAAAGAGTGTTTGAGTTAGTGACTACTACAATAATCACCAAACTGATTTTCTGCCTCTATCCTCACCCCATCTATATCCCTTCCAACGAGAGCAATTTGGTTAAACTTTTTACAACAAAATAATCCAGAAAGTTTCATTGTGCATACGGCATACCACCTCTAAAATGTGAGCTTCTACAAAATATCACTATCTTTGCATATACTCATTCATTGCTTAAATCCTCACTGTAAAAGCAATGGACACACACACTATACATGGTTAAGAGGCACAATATTTAACAGTTACCTCTACTGACCCTGGAGCCGTTCTGCCTATGTTCAAATCCTGACTTAGGTTCAAAATCCCAGCTCTGCCACTTAGGCAGTCAACTTAACTTTTCCGTGCCCCAGTTTCTATATGTGTAAAATTAGGACAATAATAGCATCTGCCTCATGAGATTGTTATAAAGATTAAATAAGTCAATACTTTAAAAATGGTTATAATATTATCTGGAACATACTATGTACACAGTATGTATACATTTAAAAGTAGCTATTATTATTATCACTACATTGTGGTTACTGAGGTGAGAGTCTGTAAAATGGAGCTCTATAGGTCTGAGATGAGCAAAAATGAATGAATGAATGCTTTATTTGGCTACATTTTTCTCTGTTCCTTCCATTGAATCACTGTCTCTGTTCATGCTCAGTTTTAAACTTTCCTCTTCAGCATTTCTTTTATTACCAAGTCTTACTGTGAATTTGAGTTGTAATACGCTATATATGATAGTGCTAGCATAAAAATAAATTGAATTGTTTTGGTTTCCATTTAAGTCTAATTTTAGGTAAACAGTTTTTTCCTTGATGTTCCAAAGATATGTTAAGCTTAAAACTGCATTAGTCCTACGTTCATAATTAGAACTTGATTTTTAAAGTAAGTTTTACGTTGTAAGAAGAGATTCTTTAATCTGAATATTCTAAAAAATTATTCCTAAATTGATGGTTTCAAAAAAATTAATTTACATTCAAATATAATAAGCAGAATATGATTTTGAAGGAACAAAAAGCATAAGCCTTATGATAAGCATTTGATTTTATAGTCTATCAACTGAAGTGTGTTTCAAACTAGCCTCTTGTGAATGTATATAAACAAAATTTTATATTTCACTAGATGATTTTTCATTGATTTGCCTGGAGCAAAACTAAATTCTCAGCTAAAAAGCTGACGGAAAAGTCATTTAAGCTGTAAGAACCTAACAAGTTTACATCCATTTAGAAGAATGACCTTAAGAAATGATTGGAATTATTGAAAACCTAATGTTTTGTTTAATGATAATATGTTCAATGTTGTTTTTGTTGCTCTACCTTTGTTTAAACGAGATGACAATAGAGAAGGAATTTGCTAAATCATCATTATAATCAAAAGGCAGAAGACAAGTTTTTTGTTTTTTATAATCTATTTCAGTGCATTCTGTGGTTTCTTTACAGACTTTTCAAGTAATCATACACTTTGTTAGTGAGTATAAAACAAGAGATCTTCATTTGCAAAATCTTTAAACCGAGGCCTCATTAAGCATAAGGACTTTACATTGTTCTTTGCATGAAAAGGAGCACATTGTATTCTAAAGTAGGCATGTTGATTCCTAGGCCAACTAACACTAACAACATAAAATTAAATATTAGCACTGCCTGAAGAAGCAAACCTTGATATATAGGAAAAGGCCAATTTCTAAGATAAGCAGTTCCCATAGCAAAAAAGAGCTTTTGTAGGTTAAAATCAATACCTGGATTTCAGCCAAAAGCAGATAGGTAGGCAATGCCAAAAATCAAAAGCAAAGGTAAAAGTGTTCCATAGAAATAATACCATAAAATATCTTTGCACCAAAATTCCATTTGGTATTGTAATTTAGCCATACATAAAGCAAATTTACATTAACCAGTCATAAATCATAATTTCAGTTCTTTAGTTTAAATGTAAGTTCCTTTCTTATCTTTATGCTCTTTCTAAATCATGATAAGTACATTTATTACTCACTATTTTTGTCCCAGTGCTTGGCACAGTGCTTTGGTAACACGATTGGTGCTTAATCAATCCTTATTGATAATTTCCCCTTCAGAATATTTCATTTATTGGCCTTTTTCTTGGTAAGACATGGTTCATTTTGCTTTGCTACTTGGCCAGCAGTATGTAAAAGGACACTATTCAAGCAACCACTGGAACTGGAAAAGTTAGTGCTTATTTCTGTGTTTACAGAGCTGTGCTTTTAAGTCCCAATCAATTTAATTTTATGATTATGGTAGATTACTCTAAAGCTTAGCAGAGGCTATATTTGATAACTATCATGGACAGAGCAGAAAGCACTATTAGAATCTGTTACATAAATGTCCATTTATGTAAACTAAATTTACAGCTCAAAAAATGTTTATTATTGATATGTGTTTATATCCCAGTGACAAGCAGTAAAAAGAAGAGAGATCTATGATTCATAGTAGTTCGTTAAAAGAAAAAAGATATAGTGAGTTCTATTTCCTAGGTGAGCTGGTACTTTGAATAATTTAAACACAATTTTCATAGTAGTGTGGAATTGCTCCCCAAATGGTTAACCTGTTCAATAGTACTTTGCAGTATTTTGCAACAGTAAACTCTTATCCACAGTTGCATTCTCCTTTCTTGACATTATCTTTTAATTTTATTATTAGAACAATCAACACACAAAACCTTTTCTCAGTATTCTTCTTGCTCTAAATTAAATCAACACAAAATATACAGTAGTTAATTTTTTTCAGGAAGAAAGAGAAATGCTTATATGAAGCAATAAAACGTGTAACCCAATGTTAAGTAATTAAAGTTACAGCTCACACTATTTTGACCAATCAGCTGTAATTAGTTGTATTTGGCAGAAGTCAATTAGTACATTCTTAATAGACTAATCATTTATATTTAATTATCATATCAATAACACCAACATACCCTCGCAGCTAAATTGATAGTTATTATGGCAACTAATTAAAACCAAAGTTAAAAGGTAACTTGGTAAGTATTTCATTAATGAAATGCAAATTCCAAGAGAAAAAAAGTAGACAAAAATGGGCTTTGATAGTTCCTCTTTTTAAAATTTTGTTTTCTTACTAAATATGTCACGTCACTGCCTTTGGAAGTGAATAATCCAGAAAAGGAAGTAAATTTCATTGATTTGTGTATTTATAGGCAATGCAAAGTAAAATATACATGCATGTACATGTTATTAACTGTGAATAAAAGATTAAGCATTATCCCTTGAGCTCTTGGATTTCAATTAAAATTTATTCATTTAATAAACATTTATGACTCTGAAATGCTGAAGATACAAAGCTGAGTAAGGTCTCTGCCTTAGAAAGGATACAATATATTGGGAGAAGACAACTACAGTCAAACAGATGCTATGTGATAACTACTATAAGAGAGGCAGGGACAAAATACTGCGGAAGAACTAAAAAAAGAAGACAATAACTGTGTTGGAAAGTCTGGGGAGGCTTCATGGAGGAGGTGATAATGAGCTGGGTCTTGAGGTAAGAAGGATTTTTCTAGGTTAAGGGAATAAAAGTCACTCTATACAAGTGCAAAGGTTTAAAGACATAAAAGGGGATGGCATATTCAAGGAAGTTCAGTCCAGCTGGAATTTAGTTTGCACAACTGGGGAAAAGGAAGAGGTTTTTGAGGTAGGAATAGCCCTATAGAGAGATTGATTGAGTTGGAATTGTGAAGAACTATGTATGCCATACCAGAGTTTGGACTTTATACCATAGACAGTTGAGAGTTATTGCCATTGGAAGTATTAAGCAGAAGAGTGATAGGATCATAATTATTTTAGACAGTTAACTCTGTTGTCAGTGTAAATAATTGTCTTGGTGGCATTATTGAGGAGATAGAAGTTAAGGAAACCTTTATGAACTGTTTAATAGAACAAGTAAATTGATAGGTGATGAAGTAAGACTGACAATGGAAATGGAATGGGGGTTGAGAGACACATCATAGATAGACTAGAAATGACTCTGAGACCAGCTTGGATATGGGTATTAGGAGAAATGAAAGAGTAAGAGAATAGGCCAAAAGTCCTAGTTAGGCCAACTGGATGGAAGATTATAAAATTAATAATTATAAGAGAACGTTAAGGAGATGAAGGAAGGTAAGTATAAGTGATAATACTTTGGTGATATGTTAATTGGAGGTACCTCAGAGACATCTAAAATAGTGAGTGAGAAATATAGGGTAGGAACTCAGGATGAAATTGGGCTAGAGGTGTAGATTTTGGAGTCATGAGCATAAGGTATTTTTAAAGGCATGGAAGACAGCACCCAAGGGAAGAGCAGAGAAGAGGGCAGGGGACAGTATACCCTGGAAAACAACAGAAAAGTATGTAGGGATAAAAAATAATAAAAACATAAAATATGAAAAACATAAAACAATGATAGATAATACTTTCATTATATTTAAATTTTAAATTGCCTAAAGAATAAAGAATTTGTAATGACTATTGAAATTCTTATTTTCCTTGTGATTTATATTTTTGACAAGATAATATATCAAATGATTTGCTTAAAGTTGTTTTTTGAGTTTATAAAATGGAATTCTAGGACATATAGTTGTCACACAGTATCCTCAGATACCCAAATCCATGAATGTTCAAGTCCCTTATATAAAATAGCATAGTGTTTGCATATAGCCTATTTATATCCTCCTGTATGCCTTAAATCATCTCCAGATTATTTATAATACTTAATACAATGTAAATGCTGTGTAAATAGTTGTTATTTTGTATTATTTTTTATTGTTTTATATTGTTTTTGTTCCTTTTAAAAAAATGTTTTCAATTCACAGTTGTTCAAATTTGAGAATGCAGAACCTGTAGATTATGAATGTTAATTTCCTGGTTTTGATATTATACATCAATTATATAAGATGTTTCCATTTGGAGAAGCTAGGTAAAAGGCACAAAGTACTCTATGCACAATACTCTGATATGGACACAGATCTTTGTCTCTCATTTTAAAAAAAAATTATTGATATTTATCATTCTACTCTCTACCTCCATGAGATCAACCTTTTTAGCTCATACATATTAAGTGAGAACATGTGATATTTATTTTTCTGTGCCTGGCTTATTTCACTTAACATAATGACCTCCAGTTCCATCCGTGTCTCTGCAAATGGCAGGATTTCATTCTTTTTATGGCTGAATAGTATTCCATTGTGTATATATATCACATTTTCTTTATCCATTTATCCATTCATAGACACTTCAGTTAATTCCATAGCTTGGCCACTGTGAATAGTGCTGCAATAAATATGGTGGTGTAGGTTTCCTTGTGATATAAGCATTTCCTTTCCTTTGGATAAATACCCAGTAGTGGGATTGCTGGATCATACGGTAGTTCCATTTTTAGTTTTTTGCAAAAATCTCCATACTGTTTTCCACAATGTCTGTAACTAATTTATGTTCTCACCAACAGTGTATAAGAGTTCCATTTTCTCCACATCCTTTGCAGCTTCCTTTATTTTTGGTCTTTTTAATAATAGCCATTCTATCTGGGGTAAGATAATATCTCATTGTGGTTTTGATTTGCATTTCCCTGATGATTAGTGATGTGGATCATTTTTTCATACCTGTTGGCCATTTTTTTCATGCCTGTTGGCCATTTGTCTTCTTTTGAAAAATGTCTATTCATGTCCTTTGCCCACTTTTCAATAAGATTATTAGCTTTTTTGCTGTTGAGTTGTTTGAATTCCTTCTATATTCTGGATATTATACCTTATCAGATGAATAGATGCAAATATTTTCTCTCATTTAACAAGTTTTCTGTTCACTGTGTTTATTGTCTCCTTTGTTACTTATTTTTTAAAGGCAGTTTGAATTGATTTGTATCACATGTAATTGAAAGAGAATGCACTGATAGAGTATGTAATTCCAGTAAAAAATAATAAAATATTTCCGCAGTATTTTTGAATGTGCTCTAAAGGAAAGGAAAAATACTATTTTAACATTTAAAAATTTTTTCTCACCGCATAGATGACTTGGAAATAAAGAAACAAGGTTCTTCAGAAGCTAGAAACAAAAAAGTTTACATGTTTCAAAATAGGACAAAAAAGAAATCAGTCTTTCCTTTCAGCACCACCTCATCCCTTGTGGTCTAGAGCTTAGGGTGTAACAGATTACATGAATGAGAAATAGGTCCCAAAGCCTGGGACTGAAGAAAGAAGGGAGATCTGATCAAAGATTCCCTCCACAAACCTGAGGTTCCCATCGCCAGTGGGTTATGTCCATGTACCCCCTCAGATTTCCTCATTATGAGCTTGTTCACACATGTCTTCGGAGACTGAATTCACACTATTTGTATAGCCTGAAAACTCTAAGCCAAAATTTCAGTTTGAAAAAAAGGAAGGGCCCTGGGAACATGGTAAAAAGAAGTACTCACTCTGGAAGAACACATTTTAATAAAAGTATCGATGAATCTGCGGATCACATTACAAAAAAACATGAAGTAACAGCAGAAACAATTACTAAGCACGTGAGGAAATATGCAGTTATAAATGAGAATCAGCAGAAATAAGGATCAGAGAATTTATAATAATTACAGATATTGAAGTTTTCACATTCAGAATATAAAATAAGTTTATATGAAGTACTTAAGAAAATGAATGGGAGAATAAAAAGAAAACACAAGAACTGTCCAAGATGAGAAAAAGAACCAAGTAGATAATATAGAAATAAAAAATATATAATCACTGAAATTAAAAACCCAACAGATGGTATAATCATAAAATTTAACAAAGCTAAAGAGATAAATTGTATATTTTAAAATAGAGCTACAGAAATCACCAAGAATTCATTTAGAAGGACAAAGACATATTGAAACATTAATATTAATGGAGGTTAGTATGAGAAAATCCAATACATATCTAATCAAATTATCTAAATGAAATGATGCTTAGATTGACAGCTGATTTCTGAACAGCAACCAGGAAGCCAAATGACTACAAAATGATGTCTACAAAGTACTGAGAAAAAAATGACATACGAAAATGTTATTCTCATTAAAATAAGACAAATTAAGTAAAGATTAACAGAATGAAACCAAAGAAACTAGGAGAAAGTGAATGATAAGAAAAAACTTTGAAGAGAAATTGATGAAACAGAAAACAAAGATACAATAGTGAAAAACAATAAAGACAAAAGTTGATTCTCTGAAAGCAATAATGACATAAAACAAACTCTTAAAAAGGGGAAAAATGGAGAAAAGGTACAAATAAGCAACATTAGGAATGAAAAAAGAAACATAACTACATATAAAACAGAGATTTCAAATTGAAGACAATATTGTAAAGAGCTTTATACCAATAAATTTTGAAACAGGTAAAATGGAGAAAATTCAAGAAAAAATATTAAACTATCAAAGCTAAATAAATAACAATTGCAAACATGAATGATTGAATGGTTTTATAAACAGATTCTGACAAATGTTCAAAGAACAGATGATTCCATACTTAAACAAAATTTTCAGAAAATTTTGAAAAATGGAATACTTCCTACATTTCTTTATGAAAATAACATAACCATGACACCCAAACAAGAAAAAGACAATATAAGAAAAAATTTTCAGGCCAAACACACTTATAAACATTGAGAGATAATAATCCTGAATAACATATTAGCAAATTAAATTACAACAATGCATTCATAAATAACACATTATGAACAAATTATGTTTTCTCCATGAATACAAGGGGAGCTTAACATCTATTAATGTATCTTGGCACGTAAAGGAGATTAAAGAAGTAGAAATTCATAATCATCTTTTTAAGATTTTTTTTGGGTGGGTGTGTGGGCATTGTGGTTCAGAAGGATCCGTGATGAGGAGTGGAGTCTGGGAAGGACTGCCAAAACTGAAAATCATCTTTAAAAATGCAGGAAAATCATTTAACAAAATGAATAATCGTTTCTGATAAAATAAAAAATTTTAGCAACTTATGGGTACAAGAGGATTTCCTTAAATTGATGAAGGGCATCACCCAAAAACATAGAGCTAGAATGTGAACCATGAAATTTTTAAAGCATTCCTCACAAAATCAGGACAAAGGCTCACCATATTTTTTAACATTATGTTGAAGATTCTGGTCAGTACAGTGAAAAATAAAAAGAAATAAAATATGTAAGAAATGAATAAGATAAAGCAAACAGCTGGTGATGGTATTACCTATATGAAACCTCAAAAGAATCCACAGAGAAGTTATTACAATTAATGAAAGAGTTTTGCAAAGTTTCCAAGTAATATACAAAAGTTTATTGACATATATGCTAACAATAGATATTTACAAAATGCATTAGTTTAAAAAGTGAAATTTAATACTGTGTTTCTTTGTAGCTCAAAGGGGCTAGAGACACATCAATTATAAAAATTGTATAATACACAAAATTTATCTGAGAGCTGCTAAAGCAATGAGGACTACAGAGGCTAAGATTCTGAAGAAGAGAGAACCTTGGAGAGGTGAGCTGAATTCAGCTAAATTTCCCTTGAGACATTTGCTAATTCTGGGTGCAGGCGAAAGGCTGAAAATTTTGGCTTGTTCCAGAAAAAAAAATACATTGTTGGAGAATTTAAAAACATACCTAAAATATAATCCTGCCATTCCAATTCTATATAATTATTTCAGAGAAATAAAAACCTGTGTTTACATAAAACCTATACATGAATGTCCATAGCAGCTTTATTGTGTTAATAATAGCCTCGAACTGGAAATAACCCAAAAGTCCTTTAGTAGATGAGTAGTTAAACCACCTCTGGTACATCAATATCGTAGAATATTACTAAGTAATGATTGATACACAAAACAACTTGAATGAATTTTAAGGGCATTATGGTGAGTGAAAGAAGCCAGATATAAAAGAATATATTCTGTATTCCTTCTTTTTATTATTTCAGAACATTATAGGGGTACAAAAGTTTAGGTTACATATATTGCCTTTGCCCCACCCGAGTCAGAGCTATAAGTGTGCCCATCCCCCAGACAGTGCACACCTCACTCATTAGGTGTGAATATACCCAACCCCTTTTTCCCCCTCCCACCTGCTCAACACCTGATGAGTATTACTTCCATATGTGCACATAAATGTTGATCAATTAGTGCCAATTCGATGGTGAGTATATGTGGTGCTTGTTTTTCCATTCTTGTGATACCTCACTTCAGAGAATGGGCTCCAGCTCCAAGGTATATAAAAGATCTTAGAAAACACAAACTAGATCAAAGGTATTCTGATGATGAGAGTGATAGGCAGGGAAGGGTGGGGTTACAAAATGTCACAAGAAGACTTTGGGAGTGATATATATATATTCAATGTCTTGATTGTGGTGATGGTTTAATGGTAGTAATATATGTGAAACTTATCAAATTACATACTTTAAATATGTGGAGTTTATTGTATGTCAATTACACCTAATGAGGGTGTTAAAAAATAAAGAAAATTATACTTGGTACATTCTCAAGTACAGAACATATGTTAGACCACAAAACAATTCTCAAAAAATTGAAAAATACTGAAACCATATCAAATATCTTTGCTGACCACAGTGGAACAAATCTAGAAGTCAATAACAAAAGAAACTTTGGAAACCATACAAAAACATGGAAATTAAACAATATGTCCCTGAACTACCATTAGTCAATGAAAAATTAAGCAGGAAGTTGAAAAATGTCTTGAAACTAATGAATATGAAAATGCAACACACCAAAACCTATGGGATAGAGAAAAGCAGTACTAAGAGGGAAATTTATAGTAATAAATATCTACATCAAAAAGTAGAGAAATTTCATATAACAACCTAACAATGTATCTCAAAGAACTAGAAAAGCAAGAGCAAATCAAACCCAAAATTATTAAAAGAAAATAAGTAATGAAAAATCACAGCAGAAATAATGAAACTCATACTAAAAAACAATACAAAAGATCAACAAAATGAAAAGTTGCTTTTTGAAAAAATAAAACAATTAACAAACCTCTAGCTAGATTAAAAAAGAAAAAGAGAAGATCCAAATAAATAAAATCAGAGATGAAAAAGAAGACATTACAGCTAATACCACAGAAATTCAAAGAATCATTAGAGACTATTATGTGCAACTATATGCCAATAAATTGTAAAGCCTAGAAGAAATGAATAAATTCCTAGACAAATACAACCTACCAAGATTGAATCATGAAGAAATACAAAACCTGAATAGACCAAAAATAAGTAATGAGATAGAAGCAATAATAAAAAGTGCCTCACAGCCGGGCGCGGTGGCTCACGCCTGTAATCTTAGCACTCTGGGAGGCCGAGGCGGGCGGATTGTTTGAGCTCAGGAGTTCGAAACCAGCCTGAGCAAGAGCGAGACCCTGTCTCTACTAAAAATAGAAAGAAATTAATCAGACAACTAAAAATACATAGAAAAAATTAGCCAGGCATGGTGGCACATGCCTGTAGTCCCGGCTACTCGGGAGGCTGAGGCAGAAGGATAGCTTGAGCCCAGGAGTTTGAGGTCGCTGTGAGCTAGGCTAACGCCACGGCACTCACTCTAGCCAGGGCAACAGAGTGAGACTCTGTCTCAAAAAAAAAAAAAAGTGCCTCACAAAAGAAAAGCCCAGGACTTGATGGTTTCACGGCTGAATTTTACCAATCTCTTAAAGAAGACTTAATACCAGTCCTACTCAAACTATTCCAAAAAATTGAGGAGGAGGAAATACTTCCAAACTTATTCTATGAGATCAATATTACTCTAACACCAAAACCAGACAAACCCAACAGAAAAAGAAAACTTCAGGCCAATATCTCTGATGAATATAGATGCAAAAATCCTCAACAAAATGCTAGAAAATTGAATTCAACGCATTAAAAAATATCATTCATGATGATCAAGTAGAATTTATTCCAGGGATGCAAGGATGGCTCAACATATGCAAATCAATAAATGTTATGCATCATATCAACAGATTGAAGAACAAAAATATGATCATTTCAATACATGCTGAAAAAGCATCCAATATATTCAACATCCCCTCATGATGAAAAATTCTCAAAAAATTGGGTATAGAAGGAACATACCTCAAAACAATGAAAGTTGTATATGATGAACTCACAGCTAGTATCATAATGAATGGAGAAAAATGAAATCCCTTCCTCTAAGACATGGAACAAAAAAAGGATGGCCACTTTCACAACTTTTATTCAACATAATGTTGAAAGTTCTAGCCAGAGCAATTAGACAAGACAAAGAAATAAAGTACATCCAAATTGGAAAGGAGAAGTCAAATTATCCTTGTTTGGAGATGATATAATCTTATATTTAGAAGAAACCTAAAGATTCCACCAAAAAACAATGACAACTGATAAATAAATTTAGTAAATTTGCAAGATGCAAAATCAACGTACAAAATCAGTAGCATTTCTGTATCCCAAAAGTGAACAATCTGAAAAAGAAACCAAGAAAGTAATCCCATTTACAATGGCTACAAATAAAATAAAATACCTGGGAATGCACTTAACTGAAGAGGTGAAATAGCACTACAATAAAAAATATAAAACATGGGTCAAAGAAATTTATAAGGACATACATAAAAAATGGAAATATAGTCCATGTTCATGGATTGGAAGAATCAATATTTTTAAAATTTCCATACTACCCAATGCAATGTAAAGATTCAATGCCATCCCTACCAAAATAAAAATGACATACTTCAGAAAAATAGAAAAAGAAATCTTAAAATTTATATGGTACCACAACAGACCCAGAATACGCAAAGCAATCCTGAGTAAAAAGAACCAAGCTGGAGGCATCATATTACTTGATTTCAAATTATACTGTAAAGATATAGTAAGCAAAACAGTACGGTACTGGCATAAAAACAGACACATAGACAAATGGAACGAAATAGAGAATCCAGAAATAAATCCACACATCTATAGTGAGGTTATCTTCAACAAGGGTGGCAAGAACTTACAGTGGGGGAAGGACAGTCTCTTTGATAAATGGTGCTGGGAAAACTGGATATCCATATGCAAAAGAATGAAACTAGACCCCTATATTTTACCATATATAAAAATCCAAGCAAAATTGATTAAAGACTTAAATCTAAGACCTGAAACTATGGAACTACTGGAAGAAAACATTAGAGAACCAGTCTAGGATATTGGTCTGGGTAAAGATGTCTTTAGTAAGACCTCAAAAGTAGACATGACCAAAGCAAAAATAGACAAATGGAAATACACCAAGCTAAAAAGCCTCTACACAACAAAAAAAACAATCACCAAGGTGAAGAGAAAACCCACAGAATGGGAGAAAATATTTGCAAACCATCCATCTGACAAAGGATTAATAACCAAAATATATAAAGGGCTTAAACAACTCAACAGGAAAAAACAAACAAGCTAATTTTATAAATAGAAAAAAGGTCTGAATAGACATTTCTCAGAAGACAGCATATGAACAACCAACATATGAAAAATGTTCAACATCACTAATCATCAGAGAAATGCAAATCAAAACTAAATGAGATATTATCTAACCTCAGTTAGAATGGACTTTATCAAAAAGGTGGGCAATAACAAGTACTGGAAAGGATGTGGAAAAAGGGGAGCCCTCATATACTGTTGGTGGAAATGTATACTCATACAGCCACTATGGAAAAAAGTATGGAGATTTCTCAAAAGACCAAAAATAGAACTATCATATGATCCAGCAGTCCCACTGCTGGGTATATATCCAAAAGAAAGGAAATTAGTATATTGAAAAGATATCTGTCCTCTCATGTTTATTGTAGCACTATTAACAATAGCCAATATATGGAATCAACTTACGTACCCATCAAGAGAGGAATGGATAAATAAAATGTGATACACACACACACACACACACACACACACACACACACACACACACACACATACACGCACATGGAATACTATTCAGCTGGATTCTCAGTCCTGTTTCAAAGGTCTATATCTCTGTTCTTGTGCCAGTACCATGCTGTTTTAGTTACCATAGCCTTGTAGTAAAGCTTGAAGTCTGGTAGACTGATGCCTCCCAATTTGTTCTTTTTGATTAAGATTATTTTGCCTATACGAGGTGTTCTCTGATTCCATACGAAACGTAGAATTATTTTTTCCAGATCTGTAAAGAATGATGATGGTATATAGATGCAACATACCTTAAAACTATTGAGGCCATATATGGTAAACCCACAGCCAATATCATACTGAACGGGGACAAATAGAAAGCATTCCCACTTAGAACTGGAACCAGAGAAAGTTGCCCACTATCTCCACTTCTTTTCAATATAGTGCTGGAAGTCCTTGCCAGAGCAATCAGACAAGAGAGGGGAATTAAGGTTGTGCAAATGGAGGCAGAAGATGTCAAACTCTCACCCTTTTCTGATGATATGATATTATATCTAGAAAATCCCAAGGATTCATCCAAGAGACTCCTGGAATTGATAAACGAATTCAGTAAAGTCTCAGGATACAAAATTAATACACACAAATCAGTGGCATTCATATACGCCAATAACAATCAAGGTGAAAATCAATCAAAGACACAATACCTTTCACAATAGCATCAAACAAAATTAAATATTTAGGAATATATTTAATGAAGGAGGTGAGAGACATATATAGGGAGAACAATAAATTTTAATATGTAATAAAATGGTGTATCTTTAGAAAGTTATTGTAATTGAATTAAATTCTTGCTTTATGCCATAATCTGGAATACTATTTTATTTGAAATACAAAATAGCTAACATTGAAAACATACTGCATATCCCCAAAAGCCAGCATTCTGTGTAATGGCTGTCTATTCATTCATTCTTAAGTGAGCATGTGGCTCTTTTTCCTTTTGCACAATATATTCCTCTGAAGCACTCATAATGTGTGTAGATTATTTAAAATATACACAGTATTTTATGAAATTTCCCTTTGAAAGTGAGGTTGAAAATAGCTTTGGTTGAACCAAAGTTCAAAACTCCATAGTCTGTTCATTTATTCCTTGGTTAACACTCATTTACTCTACATTTATAAGCTTAAGTTTTATTAGGTCATTAAATATGAAATGCTTGATCTTGAGTCAAAAGTGTAGTTGATTACATCTCAAACAAGAAGCAGTACAATTAATCAAGTAAGAGCCTAAAATGTCGACACAGTTTTGCTATCTTAACGGTAACATTTTTTTTTAGAATTATTAGATTTTGTTTTTTCCTTGTATTCTTAAACTTCAGCTTCACCAAGTAACAGGCCAGACTCCTGTAATAACAACTCTTTCCCAGGCTGTAACCCTCTCTAGGAGACAGAATTTATCAAATAAGATGGTTCCAGATGTTTCCACCCCAGAATTCTAAACTAGTCACAGAATAATATCTTCTTAGATCTTAATTGGAATCAAACAATCTAGACATACACAACATAATCTAAATAGTATATACCATTTCTTTCCTTCCCTTGTTGAATACACTTCCCTCTTTTCCCCCAAAGAGTTTGTTACTAAGAGATGCTCGAATACAGTCAGCTTTCCATATCCATGAGTTCCACATCTATGGATTTAACCAACTGCTGATTACAAATATTTGGAAAAAAAAATTCTACAAAGTTTGAAAAAAGCAAAACTTGAATTCTCCAAGTACCAAGTACTACATTGAAGCCACACAAATGAAGTGATGTATAGGCATTGTATTCGGTACTATAAGTAATCTAGAGATGATTTAAAGTATATGGGAGGATGTGCGTAGGTTATATGCAAATACTACACCAGTTTATATAAGAGACTTGAGCACTTGTGGATTTTGGTATCTATGGGGAGTCCTGGAACCAATCCCCCATAGATAATGAGGGATGACCATATTGCCCTTTCGAAGAAATGTGTCTTCCAGCTCTGATTCTTGCCTCAGAATAAGAAATCTTTTATTTAAGAAATAATTTAATAAATATTCTGAGCTAATTGTTCTCAGTCATCAACAAATTAAACTTGTTTTACTCTATACCTGACTCGATTTTGCTTTAATCAATATTTGCTATTTGTAAAAGTCAAACCCTATCTTTAAAACAATTTCCATTATAATTTGGAAAGGAGGGAGGGAGTCTCTAGGGAAGAGAGCTGGCTTATTTTGTGGTAGGAGATTCTGAAAAGGGCAGATAGTTTTGAAGTCATTAAGTGGAAAAATGGCGAATGTTCTTTCTTCTTCTCATAATGAAAACCCTTGTAGGCCAAGACCAGAATATTCTGGTCCTGAAATTATATATTTTTCAATGTGTCTCGAGGATGAGAACAGCAGTAAAGGTAGTGAAGGAGATGGTCAGATTAGTGCAATTCTGGACCAAAAGAATTACGTAGAAGAACTCAACAGACACCTGAATGCTACCATAAATAACTTTCGGGCAAAAGTAGATGCATTAGAAAAATCCAGCGCTAAACTGACAGAGGAGCTTGTAGTTGCAAACAATAGGATTATCACCTTGCAAGAAAAAATGGAGTGAGTCAAAGAGGAAAGTTCCTACATACTGGAATCCAATCGAAAGGGTCCTAAGGAAGACAGAACTTCAGAAGGGCAAGCACTAAGTGAAGCAAGAAAGCATTTAAAGGAGGAGACACAATTACACTTGGATATTGAAAAAGAATTGGAGATTCAGATCAGCATGAGATATGAGATAGAATTGGTTGCAAAGATGCTGGAGAAAGACGTCTGTAAGAAGCGGGATACCCTGGTGTCTCTTCGGCGGCAGTTGGATGACCTCAGGGTCCTCAAGCATGAACTTGCCTTTAAGCTGCAGAGTTCAGACTTAGGAGTAAAACAGAAAAGTCAACTAAACAGTTGCTTGGAAGAGAAGACTAATCAGATGGCTGCTACCATTAAACAACTCAAACAAAGATTGCTCCAGGCTGAGCAAGACCGCCAGTCTGCTGAGTTGGACAACCAGCTCTTCGAACAAGGTTTTGGAGACAAGATCAGCAGTCTGCAGCTAGAAGTGGAGGAGCTCACCAGGCAGCTTGAGTTAGAACTAAAACAGGATAAAGAAAGATTACCAAAGAACAGTAACATCCCAGGAAAGGGTTCCCAGAAGCCAAAACCGAGGATGGATGGGAAGTACGAAATTCAAGAGGAAAATGTTTAACTAAAAAGCCCCTGGAAAAAAACCACAGGCTGCATTCTCACCCTGTGGATGAACAGGATCAGTCACTGCTCTCTGAAGAGTCACAAGTGTGTCAGCTATGCCAGGAGGATGGCAGAAAGAATGTGTGTAAGAACTGCACAGGAACCTTCTGTGATATCTGTTCAAAAACTGAACTGCCGGACGGGCGCTGTGGCTCACGCCTGTAATCCTAGCTCTCTGGGAGGCCGAGGCGGGCGGATTGTTTGAGCTCAGGAGTTCGAGACCAGCCTAAGGAAGAGCGAGACCCCATCTCTACTAAAAAAAAAATAGAAAGAAATTAATTGAACTAAAAATATATAGCGAAATTAGCTGGGCATGGTGGTGCATGCCTGTAGTCCCAGCTACTCGGGAGGCTGAGGCAGTAGGATCGCTTGAGCCCAGGAGTTTGAGGTTGCTGTGAGCTAGGCTGACGCCACGGCACTCACTCTAGCCCAGGCAAAAGAGTGAGACTCTGTCCCAAAAAAAAAAAAAAACTGAACTGCCTCTTCCTTCAAGCACCAAGCCTGAGTGAGTTTGCCATCCCTGTCACAAGTATCTGATGGAGCCATATTCCACCAGCCTGTCATAAGACTGGAGGCTAAGACTTGGACCAAAACGTTCATGCAGGGCCATTCTCTACCTGTGTTAGATGTCAGGATCCCGTAAAGTCCAGGCCTTAGAATCGAGTAAAGAGTTGATAGGTATAATTTAAGTAAACCAAGTCCAGGGAGAAAAGGTACCTGGGGCTGCTGGAAATTTTGCTCATTTTCTCTAACAACCGTATGAATAAAAGTTACTCAGTTGAGCCTTTCTCTTCTAAATCTAAACAACTCCACTTTGAAGGGTTTATTTTATAGTATATCTTTGGAGTGGCTATTAATTTTTATTAATACTGATAATAATACTGAGGATGATGTAATAGGAGAGAGAGTCCAAGCAGGTAAGAATAAAAAGGAAGATGATCATTTCCCTCTATTACATTTGCAGATTCAAGGGAGAGAGAGAAATGTTAATTGTGATCAAAATGGCAAATGTTACATATTTTCCAAGGTGCTGTTAAATACAAACAATGTTTCCTCTTCACCCCCAGTAACTACCTCTTTTTTAAAGCATCTCCACCAAACTGTGAACCCAAACTCAGGGAAAATAAATAAAGAGTAATGTAAATTCTGAATGTATTAAAAATGGTAGCTTGTTTATGCCAGCAGCGAAGAAACATGGAGAGTAAGTGGTGATGAAATCTTCACAGGTGTTTTCCACAGCTTGTTGAGAACTGAATGTTTTTCCTTGCAAGAAGTGGTCTAAAGCCTGGAAGAAGTGGTAGTCAGTTGGTGCAAAGTCTGGTGAATACAGTAAATGACAGAGAGTTCCCAAGTCCAGCTTCTGTAGTTTGAGCAGCGTTGTTTGTGTGACATGTGGTGGAGTGTTGTCTTACAAGAGGATAGGCCTGTCTCTATTGACCAATCTCTGCTGCTTAATCACAAGCACCCTCATCATTTCATCCAACTGATTGCAGTAGACATTCACTGTCATGGACTGACTAGGTTTCACGAAGCTGCAGTGAATAATACCAGCGCTGGACCACCAAACAGACACCATTAGCTTTTTTTGATGAATATCCAGTTTGGGACTGTACTTTGGCACTTCATCTTTATCCACCCATTGTGCTGAATGCTTGTGGTTGTCAAAAAGAATCCATTTTTCATCACACATAACTTTATGGTGTAGAAATGGTTTGCCTTTATGCCATGACAGCGAAGAAAAGCAAGCTTCCAGACAATTTCTCTGCTGACGCTTATTTAGTTCATGTGGTACCCATCTATTCAGCTTCTTTATCTTGCTGATTTATTTCAAATAGTCCAATATTGTTGGAATAGTAACATCAAACCTTGCTGCTAATTCACGCATAGGTCGAGATGGATTCGCTTCCACTATAGCTTTTAGCTCATCGTTATCCACCCTGGTCTCAGGTCACTCACATGGCTCCTTTTCAAGACTAAAAGTCACCAGAATGGAACTTCTCAAACCATCAACATACTGTGTGTTCATTAGCCACATCCTTCCCGGATACTTCGTTGATATTTCAAGCTGTCTACACTGCGCTCGTTCTATGGTGGAACTCACATTTGAAAATAACATGAATTCTTCACTTATCCATGGTTTCACAAAAATTGCTCTAAAAAAAGTGCAAGATAATCACAATCCAAATGTGCATTTGAAAGGCTGAGGATATACTCTCACAATAAAAATGAAAACAAGAAATGTCAAAGTGAAATGTCAGAGATATCAACTGTAAAGGAAATTGGACATTTCATACTTAATAACCTAATTTTTTTTTTTTTTAACTCATTTTAACAGTTTGATAGTCAGCCTGGGAATAGTTAGAACTACTTTTCTAATTAATTGACTCTCAACCATCTTACCTACTACAAAGTCCACTTTGAGTGATACTTACTAGAGCTATACATTTCTACATATCCAGACCTAAGTATAAGTCCACTTCCTCCATTCGGGACAAATTATTATTGTGCAAATGCATGAAATTATTGCTTCTGTAAAGATAACATCCAATTTCTTCTACTATAACAAAAAAGAAATTTATGGGAAAATTTTGCTACTTTATTATTAGCCCCAAATTACTTTTGAAAACCCTCACAATTTGCACATGACAACAGTTATTTGTGAAACACTACCATGTGCCAACACAAAGGTTGTGAAGACCTGTCTTAATGTTAATCGTATTTGTATTTGTAATTGTATCTTGGTTTTGTGGCAAGAAAAATACACTTCTAAAATGTCATTTTGAAATATATTGACTCTTTTCCTTCCTTTCCCTTCTCTTCTCTTTTGTTCTTTTTCCTTCCCTTTCATTTTCCTTTTCTTTTCTTTCCTTTACTTCAATTCCCTTTCTTCACTGAGCAATACAGCCCTGAAGTCATTAGGTGGGGCAGTGTAAGGTAGCCTTCCATACTAGTGAGTTGAAGGGCAGCTGAGGTGGCCCATGGTAAGGGTATAAGAGCACAGCCTTGGTAAGAAGGGCATCTGCATAGGAAAGCTTTCTGGTACAAGAAGCTCAAACCCAAGCAGAAGGAGGAAAACCTCCATGTGGGAACCAGAGATCAAGTGGGGTGAGGAAGGTATCCCTGTGGGAGAGTAGTTAGCTCTGCTTGGGTGTCAGCCCAAGCAAAGTGAGCAGGACATTGCATGGCAAGATGGCCTACCGTCAGAAGTCAGAGTCTGAGCTAGAGAGATGGCATGCCTGTGGAGGGAGAGTCTGGCGTGGGGTGTCCAAGCCTGAGCAAGCTAAAGAGGTCACCCATGGGGGAATTGGAACAGCATGGCATGGGGTCTGAGCAGAGTAAAAAGATCATCCATGCAACAAAGACAGACCAGACGAAAGAGATGTCAGAGCCAATACATGTGTGTTCCAAAGAAGGGAAGGCCTGGCACAGTGAGTAAGGACCTAAGTGGCATTCACATTTTAGTGACCATAAATATAGTTTTGTCAGAAAACAACCTTGCCAGTTCATTTCTGTATTTTCTTTTTTTTATATATAGTCTATGCATGTATTTCTTCCTGTGATTCTTATTTCCTCTTTTTTCTTTTTTTCTTTTTCTTTCTTTCTTTTATTTCAGCATATTATGGGGGTACAGATATTTAGGTTACATATGTTGCCCTTGCCCCCCCCCCAAGTTCGTGCTTCAAGTGTGTCCATCCCCCGATGGTGCGCATGGCACTCTTTGTGTATGCATATACCCGTCCCCTCCTCCCCGCTCCCCCTCCCCCCTGCCCGACATCCAATAGATGTTATTCTTATATGTGCACTTATGTGTTGATCAGTTAATATCAATTTGCTGGTGAGTACATGTGGTGCTTGTCTTTCCATCCTTGGGATACTTCACTTAGTAGAATGCGTTCCAACTCTATCCAGGATAATACAAGCCATGCTATATCACCATTGTTTCTTAAAGCTGAATAGTACTCCATGGTATACATATACCACATTTTATTAATCCACTCATGTATTGATGGGCACTTGGGTTGTTTCCACATCTTTGCAATTGTGAATTAGGCTGCTATAAACATTCGGGTGCAGGTGTCTTTTATAGAGTGTCTTTTGTTCTTTTGCGTAAATGCCCAGTAACGGGATTGCTGGATCAAATGGTAATTCTACTTGTGTCTTTAAGGTATCTCCATACTGCTTTCCACAGAGGTTGCACTAGTTTGCAGTCCCACCAGCAGTGTATGAGTGTTCCTATCTCTCCACATCCACGTCAATATTTATTGTTTTCGGACTTTTTGATAAAGACCATGGCAGAGTCAAGGAGTTGGAATAGAAATTGTATGGTCTGAAAAGCCTAAATATTTACAATTTGGCCCCTTACAGAAAAAGTTTCCAACCTCTGTCTTAATGTTTTAGTATCAAAATTTTGCTTCATAAAATAAGTTGGGAAATATTCTCTATTTTTATTCTGTGAAAGAGTTTTTGCAAGATTGATGCTATTTCTTCCTTAAGTGTTTGATTCATTGGTAAAGCCATCTGGACTAGATTTCAATGTGATAAGCTGTAAAGTAATAGAATTAATTTCGTGAATGCAGAATTTTCAAAGTGTGGTTCTGGTAGCCCCTAGGATCCTTGAAACTCTTCCAAACATTGAGGGATATCTCATAATATTTTTGTTATTGATTTCTAGCATATTTTTACTGTAGTTAGATAATATACTCTGAATGATTTCAATCCTTTTAAAAATTGTTGGGGTTTTTTTTTAATGTCTAGCCTGTTATAAATTTTGGTATATATTTATTTCATTTACACTTGAAAAGTATGTGTACTCTGTCATTATTGTGTGCATTTTTTATATAAAAGAGCAATGTCAAGGTTTTTAATTATATTTATTAGTTGGTCTATATTATTACTGATTTTTTTGTCTATTTAGTTTCTCAGTTATTGATGCAGGTATGTTAAACTCTCCCACTAATGTGGTGTATTTATCTCTTTCTCCTGGTTCTTTCCATTTTTGTCACTATATTTTGAAGTTATACTTAAGTAAACAAAAATGTAGAATTGTTATATCTTCTTGGTAGATGGACTTTTTTCTTTATGAAATGTTTCTGTTTATCTCAAGTAATTCTTTGTGCTTGCATGGTATATATTTTTCCATCCTTTTACGTTAAATTTCAATGTCCTTTAAAACTGTCTCTTGTAAGCAGTATATAATTTATATACAATTTGACAATTTTGTCACTTAATTGGCATGTTTAATCCATTAACTTTGAATACAACTATTAACAAGTCTGGCTTTATATTTAATTTTTTATTTGTTTACTCAGTTTCTCATTACATTCCTGTTTTAATCCCTTTTAACTCTCCATTTGATTAGCCAGGAATATTTTTTAGACCGTCTTTCCCTCCATTAGCTTATTAGTTATACATTCTTTTCATATTCTTGTTTGCCCTAAAACAGGGTAGACAAACTTTTTCTTAAAGGGCTAGAGAGGAAATATTTTAGGGTTTAGGTGCCATACAGTCACAACTCTGCCATGATACTGCAAAAAGAGACAGGTAATAAGTTAATGAATGGGTGTGGCTGTGTGCCAATAAAACTTTATTTAAAAGCTAGTGGCCAGTCCAGGGGATACACTTTGCCAATTTCTTCCCTAGAAAATAAGGCACACTTGACTTACAGAAGTTTAATGTGAATTAGACTTCTCTTACCCATTCTCAAACAATAGCAAGACCAAAGAACACTTTAAATTCATTTTATATTTTCTTTCCTTCTTTGTCATTGTTATTTTTTATTTTAGTTCTCTCTGTGCATTTTTTAGCTTTTTATTTTGAAGTAATTACATATTTATGGAAAGTTGCAAAGAAAGGTAGAAGGAGATTTCATGGACCCTTCACCCTGACTCCCCTAAAAGTGATACCTTGCATAATCTATAGTACAATATCGAAACCAAGAAAATGGCATTGATACTATCCACAGAGCTTATTCATATTTCATAAGTTATAAACACACTCATTCGTGTGTGTGTGTTTCTATTCGATTTTATCACATACATAGTTTTATATAACTCCCCCCACAATCAATATACATGACTGTTCTATCACCATATGATAACCTTGTGCTACTACTTTATGACCACATTCATTTCCACACCCCATCTCAATACCTAATCCTTAAAAATCACTCATAGTTTCTCGATCTTGTATTTTCCATTCAAGAATGGTATAAAATACAATCCTTGAGGTCCATGTAAGTTGTTGCATGTATTAATAATGTGTTCCTTTTTATTGTCGAGTAGTAGTCCATGATATGGTTGTATCACAATTTATGTAACTATTTACCTAGTGTAGAAGTTTTTGTTGTTTCCAATTTTGAGCTATTAGGAGTAAAATAAATATAAATAAATATTTATAAATATGCTATAAATATTCTTAAACAGGTTTTTCTGTGGAAATAAGTTTTCATTACTCTAGAATAAACACCTTACAATTGCTAGATTGTATGGTAGTTGCATATTTAGTGTTTCTAAAAAAACTGTCAGACTATCAAAGTGGTTGTTCCATTTTACGTTCCTACCCGTAATGTATGACCCAACTTTTCTGCATATACTCTCCAGCATTTGTTGTTATTATTTTTTTTATTTTAGCCATTCTGAGGGGTGCATGTTGATTTCATTGTGGTTTTAATTTTCCTAATGACTGATGATGTTGAACATCTTTTCATATGCCTATTTGACATCCGTATATCCTCTTCAGTGAAATTTGTGAAATATATTTTCATGTACTTTGCCAATTTTCTCATTGAATTATTTGGGTTTTGCTTTGTTTTGTTTTTCTATTGAATTTTGAGAGAGCTTTATATACTCTGGATATGAGTCATTTGTCATTTGTCAGATACGTAGTTTGTAATTTTTTTCTCCCAGTCTGAAACTTGTCTTCTTTTAAATTTCAGTAGTTTTAGAGGGTACAAGTGTTTTATGATACATAGATGAATTGTACAATGCTGAAGTCTGAAGGGCTTTCAGTGTACCTGTCACCAGAATAGTGTACATTGTATCCAACAGGCAGATTTTTATCCCACAACCTCCTCCCACCCTCCCATTCTTAGTTTTCAACGTCCATTACACCACTTGATGACTATATATATCCCTTGTTTAGCTCCCACTTATAAGTGAGAAACATGGTATTTGTTTTTCCATTCCTGAGATACTTCACTTAGGATAATGGTCTCCAGTTCCATCTAAGTTGCTGCAAAAGACATTATTTCATTCCTCTTTATGGCTGAGTAGCACTCCATGGTATATATACCACATTTTTTTTATCTATTTGTCCATTGATGGGCACTTAGGTTGATTCCATATCTTTGCAATTATGTATTGTGCTGCAATAAACATTCAGGTTAAGATTTCCTTTTTATAAAATGACTGTTTTTTTTTT
>NW_012148730.1:3020513-3023067 GCF_000956105.1 Propithecus coquereli
TTGTTCTATCAAATGTTGCAAATGTAATTTTGCAATCACAGACTATAATTGTGGATATATTTATTTTTTCTTTCAACTCTAACAGTTTTGCTTAATGTATTTTGAAGCTGCATTGTTTGGTGCACTAACATTTAGAATTGCTCCGTCTTTTGATGCATTGATCCTTTTAGCCCTTCATACTTTTTCTTCTTGTTTCTTACCCTCCTGCTTTGCACAGTTCAAGCATTTGGCAAATGCTTAAAAGGAAAACTAACAGTATGTCAAGCTCAGTTCGATGCAACTCCCTTCTCGCTGAGTTCTGACCGGCTGTTCAAAGCAGCCTAGAACTACTTTGGTCTCTCTTGACCCATAAGATTGCCAAAGGTCCTGCTTGTTTCTTTCTCACTCAGCAGCAGCCCTATGTTGTGGCTGTCTGCCAGAACAACAGACTACAAATAAGCAAATACTGTAGAATTCTCACTCATCACTCTGTGACTCCCTTCTCTATGCTATCCTCAAGTACTTTTTGATTATCAGTTGTTTGATACTTTTAAATATATTATTAAGTATTTTAGCTAGTTTTTCTGGTTATTATGAGGAGGACTTGTCTACCTCAAGCTTATGACTTGCTTAATTTTAATATAGTTTTAAAGAGGTTCTCTGTTATTATCCTACCCTGAAGTGGTATCTTATTCTTTGTAACAAACTTTCATATCAATCAAAACATTTTTATGCATATACAACAATAACATTCATTATCCATGTATTTCAAGTGTTTGCAAGAACAGGTATTTTATAATTTGCTGGCTTTTTTAACTTTTAATTATTTTATGCATATCAAAAGAAAATTCCAAGTGTAGACTTTAGAGGGGAAGTGGACAATTTTCTCCATTTGTTTTCATCAGCTATATATGTATACCAAGTGTCTTTGTAAGAATACATAGTGACTAGTCATAACAGAAGCTCTGCTTAGATTGGGATCATTAACCATACACTGAAATAATGGACATAATTACAGAATTATAAAGTGATATAAATTTTATAGAACTTCATATATCATGAGTTTATGTTTGGTGACAGTTCTGAAATAAATTTATTCAACAAGAAGAGATTCTGGTAGTGCCAGTTAGTGGTACATCCCAAGCCCTCCCCCTTTACCGTTTTTTTTTTTATTTCAAAAGATTAAGGGGGTACAAATGTTTTAGGTTACATGGATGTTTTTTGCAATGTTTGATTCCTCGCTATAGGTGTGTCCATCACTCAAAAATATTCATAGTATCCATTAGGTTGGTTTATTTCCCTCCCCTTCTCCCCCCCAACCCCCGTTTGCTTTCCACTGAGTTTTACTTCCCTCTGTGCACTTGTGTGCTCATCAGTTAGTTCCAATTTAATAGTGAGTACGTGCGGTGTTTGTTTTTCTATTCTTTAGATACTTCACTTAGGATAATGGCCTTCAGTTGCATCCAGATTATTGCAAAAGATATTAATTCATCTTTTTATGGTTGAGTAGTACTCCATGGTGTACATATACCATGTTTTATTAATCCACTCATGAATCGATGGGCAATTAGGTTGATTCCACATCTTTGCTATTGTGAATTGTGCTGCAACAAACATTTGAGTGCAGGTGTCTTTTTGATAAAATGACTTCTTTTCCCTTGGGTAAATACCCAGTTGGATTAAATGATAGGTCCACTTTTAGTTCTTTGAGGAATGCCCACACTGTTTTCCATAGAGGTTGTACTAATTTGCAGTCCCACCAACACTGTATAAGCATTCCTTTCTCTCTGCATCCATGCCAGCATCTATTGATTTTGGATTTTTTTATTGAAAGCCATTCTAACCAGGGTAAGATGATATCTCATTGTAGTTTTAATTTGCATTTCCCTAATGATTAGTGACTTTGAGCATTTTTTCATATATTTATTGGCTATTTATCTTTCTTCTTTTGAGAAATATATGTTCATGTCTTTTTAATAGGGTTTCTTATTTTTTTCTTGCTGATTTGCTTTAGTTCTTTATAGATTCTGCTTATTAGCCCTTTATCAGATGTGTAGCTTGTAAATATTTTCTCCCATTCTGTACATTATCTGTTTTCTCTGTTGGCTGTTTCTTTAGCTGTGCAGAAGCTTTTTAGTTTAATTAAATCCCGTTTATTAATTTTTGTTATGGCCATGATTGCCATTGGGGTCTTTTTCATAAATTCTTTGCCTAAGCCAATATCTAGAAGAGTTTTTCCCCCATTACCATTATGTTTAATTATGATGAAAAATTAGAAAATAAGAAGGTTAACATGAAACATTTTGCATTTTAGGAGCAGGCTAACAAATACTCAAAAGGCAAATAATTTTAAGATGAGTTCAAATTAAGTAAAAATGTTAGCATAAATAATGAATGAATGAGTGACCAAGCTGTAGAAATCAAGCAACAAAGACTCATCCCCCATCCTTAGCATATTTACTATTTTTAAAGATTTAATTTTCTTAAATGTTTGTCAATTAATATCTTATATGACCTTTTAGTTTAGTATCTCATTCTGCCTAAATTACAGAGAAGTGGGTGTGATTAAAGCTAT
>NW_012148730.1:3023117-3024251 GCF_000956105.1 Propithecus coquereli
TATCTATAACTACAAAAAAATCTCTAAGATTTTGATAGAAATTTTATATTAATATCAATGTGGGGAGAATTGACATCTTTACAATGTTGAGTCTTTCAATCCATGAACATAGTTTGTCTCTCCATTTATATAGATCTCCTTTGATTTCTTTTATCAGCAATGTGTAATTTTTAGCCAAGAAATCCTGTGCATGTTTTATTGGAATAACACCTATGTATCCCTCTCTTTTTATTTGAACAACCAAAAATAATACTGTATTTTTTAGTGTCCATATGTTTATTGTTAGCATATAAATGTACAATTCATTTTTAAAAAATTTTATATAATATCCTGCAGCCTTGCTGAACTTACATTATTAGTTTAAGAAGATTAATTTTGTGGCTTCCTTAGGATATTTCTGTGTATACAATTGTGTCATCTGCAAATAGGGACAGTTTTATTTCTTCTTTTCCAATCTGTGTGGTTTTATTTCCTTTACATGCCTTATTGTGGCTGGCTGGAACTTCCAGTGCCATGTTGAATAAGAATGCTAAGAATGGACATGCTTGACTTGTTCCCAGTCTTAGGTGAAATATTTCAGCCCTTCACCATTAAGTATAATGTTAGCTGTAGTTTTTTTTTTTAAGATGCACTTTATCAAGTTGAGAAAATTCCTCTATATTCCCAGATTGCTGAGAGTTTTTATGAGGAATTAGACTTAAATTGTCAAACGCTTTTTCTGCTTCCATTGATATGATTGTATGATTTTTCTTATTTAACCTGTTATTATGTTAGATTTCATTGATGATTTTCAAATGATGAAACCACCTTGCGTACATGAAGTAAATCTCACTTGTGCATGGCATATTATTCATCTATACATTGCTAAAATTGATTGGTTAATATTTTATTGTGGTTTTTTTATCAAAGTTCATGAGAAATATTGATCTGTAGTTTTCTTGTTGTGTACTGTTTTTCTCTGGTTTTGATATCAAGATAATACTGGTATTAATTGATCAACACTTATGTGCACATATATTAGTAACATTCATCGGGTGTCAGGAAGGTGGGAGGGTGAGGAGGGGATGAGTATATTCACACCTAATGGGTGCAGTGCACACCATCTAGGGGATGGACACCCTTGAAGCTCTGACT
>NW_012148730.1:3027938-3054509 GCF_000956105.1 Propithecus coquereli
TTAAAGCTATTGGACAATCATCCTGAAAATAATATAAATGTTTTTATTTAAACTTTTTCTCCTACATTTATTTTCTCTTAAGAAAAGTCTAAAATTTTATGTTTTGAGCAAGAAATTCTGATCATATAGCTATAAGCTTAAATGATTAGTTCTGCTTTCCATTACATAAATATGAATACATATATACACACATGTCATCTATGTAGTATGCGTGAAATATATGTTATACTCATCGTATAAATATATGACATTTATCTATACATAGAATTACATATCCTTTTTGTTTCTGTTAAAACTACTTCAGGAAATTTAAACCAAATCTTCCCACAGCAGTTACTTTTTATGACAGAACTATTACAGCAAAATAAACAATGTCATTGGTGAAAGGAATGTCAAGCTGCTTTTGAATTGACTAAACAGCAACTGATGTCCTCAAGGATTCTAGTGTATTATGACCCTGCCCTGCCAATCTGTTTAGCTACTGACGCTTCACCATATGGGGTCAGAGCGGTGATTTCTCACATAATGCCAAATGACCTAGAAAAGCCTGTAGCATTTGCATTGTGAACACTTTCTAAAGAATTAGGCACAGATGGGAAGGTTTTACCTTATATGTTTGGATTTTCTGTCATTAAATTACTGAATATCACTTCCATGTATAATCTGGCCATCATGGGAAAATCTATGGTGCTGAGACTCTAGCTTCTGTTGGGGTCTTTCTCAAAGAGAAATCCTCCACTTTGGTTTGAATTTGGTACTTTATAGCGGCACACATGATTCTATAAATCTGAAGGGGAAAAATTCCTTGAAAGAATTTATTAGCCAAGTATGTCTTAAGAGACACCTTCCCCTAAGAGGGAGAGAGACCTTGGTTATAAATATGATGGTGAAAATGAGGTAAAAAAAAAATAGATCTTAATAATCACTGTTCTACATGCCTGCTCATATAGAATAGTTATTTCACAGTGCCATGTGAAAAAGCATCTTAAATGAAAGCAAATGGTACAGAGGATGCCAAGGGGCATGTGTAAGACATCAGGATAAAGCAATTTCAGAGTGTTTACAGGATTGTCAGTGAGAGCAAAGTCAATAGACACAGTGAATAATATTTGACTTTATAGACGATTAAGGGCAAATGTTGAGTGCAATGCACAGAAAAAAACAGATATCTGGTTTCAATGAAGGGGAACAGAAGTTGTTGCTCTACCTAATACTACATATCATGTTGAAAATGAACATACTAGAGCTAGGTAACAGAGGACAGTGCTGCTGACATTAGAGAGGTTTTTTCTTAGGGTCAGAAAAGCCAAGAAAATGTGAATGGCAATTAACGGACATGAGCTTCAGTTTAGTTTAATTAAAATAAATGGTGGGGGAGAAATGAGTGCCTCTCAATGGCACAGGGGGGCAACTAATTGAGAGAGCCACGAGGCATATTATCTGGCTTTGATTGAGAGGCCATAGACATTTGTTCACCCATTGCCCCATGCTCTCTCTTGTTAATTTCCTTTCATGTTTATATTGGTTTGCTGATGAATGCATGTTGTTCCTACTTTCATCATCTGTGTCTTAATGATGCACAACCACCTGACCTTGGTGTCTCCTCATAAACAGACCACCACTGCAACAAATGTTCACAATAAAATTATAACCTTGAAAAATGTATCCTTCTGTGAAAGGTGACCTGTGTTCTTCATTTTTAAGAATCTTGAAATCTGTTCAGGATATGAGAGTTGAAAAAAGAGGGGTTATCCTGAGTTATTTCACCCAGTTCAGAAATACTACTAAATCCCCAGTGATGAGTAAACTACCATTTCATTCTCAAATAGCTTGGTGATGTCTTGTTCTACATGATTTTGCATCTAGTGAGCCTGCAAAATGCATGCGTTCCAGTTAAATACACACTAAATCTTCTCATTCTGCTGTCTGATGGGTGATTGGGCAATTTGTTTTTGGCCTTGGGTTAAGGTCTTACTCTCTTTCACTGATGAGAATATTATTTGTTGAATTCTGATTATGCATTAAATTTCCCCAAAGTTTTCCAACCAAAATTACAGTTAATTTTTAATTGGGTCATTTTAGCATAAACAAAATAATATTATCGTAAAACTATCTGTGGTAGCCATGACTAATGTAAACACTGCTGAGCCTAAAAAACAGTGTTCTCTTCATTTCTGAAATGAATTAAATCATACAAGTGCATGCAACTGTCAATGTCACCAAACCCCAGAAACCATTGTATGTTGCCTTTTCTGGAGTTAAATAAATTAGCCTTTTCTAAGCTTGTCAGATTGTTTGTGCTTTCCTTAGAATGCTGTCTTTCCTTGATGCTTTCTTGGATGAAAGAAAGTACTTTGTGTGAACAGCTAAAACTCCTTTAAGCTTAAAGAAGCTGCTTTAAGGAACAAACAGCCTGCTAGAAACACTGCCTTGGAAAAGGAAATATAAAAGGCATTATGAGGATGAGAAACCCACCAAGTGGAAATTGTTGCTTAGGGAATGGATAGTTTGCAAAAGCATGGGGCAGAAGAAAAAAACTGAAGGAAGCCTCTCATCCACTTTTAAATTGCATTGTATCCCTCATAAAAGGAGGTTGGTGAAGGGAAGAAAAAAATCAGAGGAACCAAACTATACTTTGCATATATGTATGTGATCACGCATATTTTTTATAACAGTTCACCAAGGGTAAAAGTTATGTGTTTCCAGGGCCTATTTTTATGTAAATATTTCAACATGTAGTATGTGCTTAAAATTACAAATTTATGTTCTAAGAGGATAACCTATCGGTGCCTATTGGCATGCAAAAGCACAATTTGGGTGTGGAACAAAACATCTGTGTGTGAACTCAACTCTTGACTTCACGGTATAGGATTTTAAGAAAATGCATTTTGTAAAACATCGGCTAAGGTTACATTTCCCAGTCCCCACTACTTATACTCACACAAAGTCTTTTCACTCTGTAGATAAGATAGCCACATTGCACTTTGGTAAATGACATGGAAGCATCCTAGTTGCAGTCTCCTTCTGGTTCATTAGGCATTCCAAGTAAAATGATAGCTATTTAACAAAGATTCTTCTCTGTTATGCACATGAGGAAGATAAAGAGCTTGTGAAGAATGAGCTATGACATAAGACTCCTGGGTAAATACAGGCCAATGGGGAACATCTTTGGCCAAGTAATCAGGTCAAAAAGCCGATATTTCTCTGTGTGTGCATGTACAAGGACATTTATTTACATAACTATACACTCATCAGACTTATCCACAGAGCTTTTCTAGATCATTCTAATTATGTAACTGACTCAAATTCCTTAGCTGCTAAGCACCTGATCTGAATTTTATAAATTTACTCATATCTAGAGTGTTTTGGAGACAGTTGTCAATTATATAGTCAGTCATGTGCAGAAATGTATTTTTGAGAAACACATACTTCTGAAATTATGATTATATATGTACATTTAGAATAAATCATTCCATAAAAGAATGGCTTCTATAATTGACTTTCCCACACTTTGTGGCCTAAAGTTAGACCATTTAATTATTTGGGGCATATTTAAACCATATATACACATATACATCTTCCTGGTTGCAGTGCTAAGAGAATTCATGTTTATAAAGCACACTGGAACTCTAAGATGAAAGGTTTCTAGGAAACACAAATTATTAAACATCTCCATAAACATGCTCATCATGAAAGGTTTAAGACTAATGAGCAGCATGCAGTTTATTCCTTGAGGTCTTCCTTAATTTTAGTTGTTATTAAAAGAAGAAACAAATGTTATTGGCAGAGTCAGGTACTTTAGAAAGCCAACTCACCCAAGTGAAATTGTAATTACACACATGCACACACACAAACATGCACACATATAGTTTAAGGCTAATAATTTACTTCTTTTCATCAAGAAATAACAGTATGCCTCAAAGTCAGGCCCCTCATTCAGTCTAACACTGTCTCCAATTCATGACTGGTTATACAAGGTGGTGTTTTTGACGTAATACTACTTAGCAAGACTTAATTTTAAAAGGCACGAGTTACAAAAACTATACCTTCTGAATGACATTTTGAGAAATACATAACTATCTGCCAACATTTCCCTTGTATCTTCTGTGACTACATAGGAATGAAAACAAAATGGCTAAAATGGAATTGTACTCATTTTCGTGTCCACAGCTTTTAAAATCCGAATGCACTGTGGCAAATCCCAGTTCTACTGCTTCCTACTTACAGGCCCACAGAAAAGTTTTTTAACCTGTCATTTCCTCATCTGTGAAAGGAGATAAAAATAACTATCTCTCAGAGTTATTGTGACGATTAAAAGAGACTATTCATTTCAAACACCTGCCATACTTGTTGGCACACAGTAAGTCAGGAAATGTTAGGTGTTTCTGTGTTTGTTATTAATGTTATCATTCCTACTTTTACTACTATTATTATTACCACTACTCCTGCTGCAACTACTGCTATTACTACTACACTACTATTACTGCTGCCACCGCTGCTTCTGCTCCTCTGCTACTACTACTACACAATAATGCCTCAATAAAAGGTCATTTAGAAGTATCCTAATTTGTCTTAATATCAGCAATTCACAGGTTTCGGGCACAGTTGCTTTTAAATTGTAGTATTTGTTTAGTAGATGCCAAAAGTCTAATCTGACTTTTTTCTTCCTTGCAGGGGAGTGATTGTGTTCTTTCCCTCTCTAGAACTACTTGAGCTTTCTGCCTCTGCAATACTGTCAGCTCAGACTGCACAATGACATGGTAGACAGATAGCAAGTTAAGCAGGCATAGGAAAGGGCACATAAGTTAACTACAACAACCACCACCACCACAACAACAAATATTCAAAAATGTCTGTCTTATTTCCATGATATCAAAGCCACAAAGAACACTGCGTTCAGCTTTGTGAGAAAACCACATGTGTAGCCATAAAATTCAAGCTGTTATCAGTCAAATAAACCTCTTTCATCAGCTTTCTAAAAAACATGCAGCAAACCTAAAGACACAATTTACTTCCATGAAGTGAGTGAATGTTTTATTCTCTCATTTTGACAATGACATAGAAATTTCCCAGGTGAACAAGCCCTCCTATTAAAACTTGCTGTCTTACCAGATGTATGCTTGAAGAAGGGAACCGTGCACGCTTTTTGTCAGGGAAGAAATGTGAATAAACTTTGTCATGGTTGGGCCAGAAGGAAAGAAACTTTGTGTTTATGCTCAATTCCTTTGCCATTTGCATTAATCGTTCCTTTAGATTTGCATTTGAGCAGGCAGATGGAGGGTGGATGCTAGGGAACCATTTGTCAGGAAGCCTAAATGGATAGTGGTTAATATTTAAAGAAGTCCAGCTTTTGTGTCTTGATTTCTTAATTTTTAAAATGAGATTGTCATAACATTTAGCATCCATAGATAATAGAGCTATTGGAATGATCCGGTTAATAATTTAATGGGCTTTGAGATCCTTGATTAAAAGGTATAATATAAGGAAAAGCAATGAGTACAATTGTGTCATCAAACAAGAAGAAGCCCAATTTTCTTCTGTGCAATAAACCTACAATGTGGACCAGATTTTCAAAGGAAGGTGTAATGGGTATGCTTACCAAATTTCATGTACATGCGTAATACCCTCAGAAGCATATAATTGTGTATGCAAAATGGATAATTGCATACAAAATTACCCATTTGTGTGCACAATTACCCATTTTATGCACACAAATGCTTGTTTGAAAATCTGGCCCTAAAACTCTAGCTGTAGAGGAAAAATCATCTTGCACACATGGTTTCTGAAACAGAAATTATGGCCTGCCTTGACTATATAACTGCTGTCAAGTATTTAAGCTGTCTTCTTTTCAGAGTCGATTCAGTATGTATTTCCAGACTGCATAACAAGGCAGTAGCATGAAAGATTTTTTTTTAAGATAAACATAGAAACTTTTTATCCAGCTGCCATGGAAGATGCTGATATAGCTTCTAACACTAGCAGCCAGTGATGAGGGCTGTGTAATCACTGCTGGGTATAAGAGGCTATTGTATGTAGAGGAAAAGGGAATTGTGTTTGATCAAAACTGTGAAGCATTACATTTTAAAGTTCTCCACTTTTCTATAGTGTAGGATGACTGAAAATAGCCAGTTAAATATTGTTCTATTTAAAGGTAGACTGCTTTTTCTTTTATTGTTACTAAGACCTGGCATTTATATAACTCTTGAGATTTCTTCATAAGCAAAGACCCATCTATGTATGAGCTCAGCAGCTTCTGTAGTATATAGGTGCCTATGAGAAGAAAATCAGAGTGGGAAGGTAAGAATATGTTACAAAATTACCTTGTAAGCTTAGAATGTGGATTTAGGCCATTATTAATCTGCTGTTTCTTTCAACAGAATAATCCACTGTTACAGAAGTTAATCTCCAAAATTCCCATCCCAGACCTGGTTATTTCTTGTCCAGAGGCCTCTGGTATACCACTGTCTTTCTAAGGGATAATTCACCTTCTCCTCCACTCTGTAGTGGCTTCCTCTTGTTTTCTCCACTGAGACTACACTTACTCTCTACTAAAAAGTCTTTCATTAAGATATGTCAGACTTCCAGAAGTGTTTCCTTTCATGATTTCTTTTTGCCTGCTATTTGAGTTCAGTCCATGTCAACCTCACAGCTCCTTTCATCTGTTTTTTTCACTTTTAACTTGATGTGATTTACCAGGAAATCCTTGTCATCCCAACCCTGGCAAACAATCTTCTTCTTCCTTTTCAAAAACCTCTAGAGTGTCTCCAAGTTTCCCCAGATTGAAAAGAAGTGTGGTGACACCTACCCCCTCTATCTCTCTGTTTAATCTTGTGAGAACAAACTGCATCTCATAAAAATCACAACCATTAAAAGTGGTGTAACCTGTATTATTGTAGATTTTTTTTAAATTTTTTTAATTTCAGCATATTATGGGGGTACAAATGTTTAGATTACATATATAGCAAAGGCAATATTATAGATTCTTGACACTAATGTATTTATCACATTGTAAGTTGTGTATAAAAGGGTTCAGTTTGTGCTGTATTAATGCAAACTCACATGGAGAAAGTAAGGTTGGGAGACAGGTTGACTTAGCATAATATATGGTAGTGAGAATACTACTTATCTCAGAAAAGTACTAGCTTTTATTTAAAAATCCCTTTACCATTTACAATAAGCTTCTAAATATATTATACATTCACTCTTCCAGACCATTCCAGTGGAAGGTAGATGAAGTACTAATAGCATCATTTTTAGAGAGGGTAAACAGAGCCTTAGCAAAATTCTTACTTGACTAAGAGGATATGGCTTGTTAGTGGTGGGGCAATGATTCCAAGCCAGGTTTTATAAACTGCAGAATAAGGTTCTTCCTCTACCACAGTGCCACCAACAATTAAATAACTGCGTATACACAGAATGAATAATGCATCTTTTTGCCCTCTATCGGAATCACCACAAATCCCTATGAATAAAATTGCTAAAGCTGTGGGAATATCTTTAAATTAATTAAGATTCAGTCTATAAAAGAAATAATGTGTATTTAAAAAAACATACAATTTGGCTTTACTTTCTAAAGACTTTCTTACAAGTAAAGATCTGGACTTAATTTCTACAGGTTCTCCTACTCTCAAGTAAAATTTTTTCCAAAATCAGAGACAGAGCTCCAACTACTTTACAAGCAATATTGTATGAAGCAAGACATCACATGGTCAATCAACTCTTTAGTATTGTCCAGAGGGAGAAAATGTGCTTCTCTCCTGGTAACTTCAACTGTAGTTGAAATGATTTCTCAAGATATGATAAGAAAAATTGGTCTTGAGGAAATAGAAAATCTGACATCACATCTATGTTATGGAAATCACCAGTAGATGTATGCACCATGACTTAGGAGCCATTTTCAAGTTGGAGACACAATTTGGAGTATGGACAAAACACCAACGAGTACATGCAAAGTAGAGCACTTACCAGCTTAAGAATACCCTCCAGCGGTGTTAAAGCCAAAAAATTTTAACAATCATAGTTCATAGATGATAGTTTCCTGATCAAAAATGTAACGTTTATTACAGAGCTGAATCATTTGTACCCTGCAAATAAATAAATTTATAGGAAATTACTATTTAGATTAAAAATCTAACAAACTTTCAGCATACCAATTACCATTTAGAAGAGTAAATTGACCATGTTGTAGTAACTGGCTCTATGAACAAATTTCAATGACTCCTATTTTTTTTTTATAATCTTCTATTCTAACTAACTACTTGAACTTTTTGAGTTGTTTTCCAGAAATTGTGGAATTTTTATAAGACAAAGGAGTTGAGATTACGAAGGCCCCTGAGCAAGATTCCTGATGGCAAAAATCACCATCTCCCACAACCTGCCCCAATGCATGTGACCTGCCCCAATGCACATGCCCCCTCCTTAAAAAGCCCATGATCTCTGTTGGTTGGGGAGACTGATTTGAGACTATTTCCTCCCTTCCTCGCAACAGACATCTTTTGCATTAAAATTCCTTTCTTCTTTGGCAATCCTCATTGTTTCAGTAATTGGATCTTTGGGCAATGAGCAACTGGATCTAGTCCAAAACGCCCTTGTGCTTTCAATAACGGTGTCTATTTTTTTAAATTGCCAACAAAAACACTTTTTAAAATTTGCATAGGGTTTTAACCTGGATTCTTTAGTAAACATTTGTGCATTTTCCAGTGGGTATTAGGATAATTTGTGACAATATGTAATATTTCTTACTGTAATTTTTGAAAATTCTCAGATCTCAAAAGAACATCTTTTTAATGAAAAAATCATTTATGAAAGAATTATTATTCAAATATTATAATATTTGTCTTGCAATTATCTCACTTCAAATCTTGTTTTTGGAATAAGGTACAAATAAATAAATACTTTGAAATAGGAAGTAAAATATATGCATACAGATTGCTATGTTAATCTCTGATTTGGTGAAAAATTATCTCAGACCATTGTTAAAGGCCAATTCATAAATATAAGTAATATTAATTACATATAGTGTAATTATACCACTTTTTAAAATATTATCCTTGAAATAATTGCAGGCTAAGTTTATCTCTTTCATACAAATATGCTCATTCACCAAGAGAAAAGTAGTTGAAGATAATACTGTTCTTGTCCCTGAGGCTGAATCAGTGAGGATGAAGAACAAATAGTTGGAATAATAGGAAACAGAAGTTTATTAATTTGCAGGAAAATGAGGAGGGCAGCAGACTAGTGTCTCAAAAGACAGCCATCCTGCCTTTAAGCAGAAATACAGGGCTTTTTAAAGGGGGGAGGGGTTTCGGTGGTTGGGCCCAGGTCTTTGTGAACAGTGTGATATATTGTGGCTTCCGGCTATTGTTCAACTGTAGTTGGTGGTTTGGGTAGACCTTATCTCTGGTGAAGACAATCTGATGACCTTTGTCCAGACAATTCTGTTGCACCATCTCCCTTGGTTTAAAATGTGAGAAAACAAAAACGGCAAAGAACATTTTCCTGCCCCTTTGATTACTGGCCTCTGGCAGGAATGCAGGCTTTAATTTCCAAAAAGGGTGGTGGTTTTAAAGAGACAAACAATAAAACATTTTGCCCCTTTTCAGACCTTTACCTCAGTTCCAATACCACCAACTATTGTTGAAGAAGTAGTCTATCTGAATTTGCTGAAATATCTTTTTAGTAATTTTTATTTGGGGAGTTAAAATAAGTGACCCAACATATAAATTGTAAGCCAGAATGTAATAACAGTTGAAAAAACTTTTTGAAATCATATCAAGTGGTTCTATTGCAATCAAGATCAGGACCTGCTTAACTTAATTGCTGAGGACACAGTACTAATATGGCCAAGAGTCACTTTTGTTTTTGTTTTTTGTTTGTGTGTGTGTGTGTGTGTGTGTGTGTGTGTGTTTGTTTTGTTTTGTTTTGTTTTTTGAGACAGAGTCTCACTCTTTTTGCCTGGGCTAGAGTGCTGTGGCATCAGCCTAGCTCACAGCAACCTCAAACTCCCGGGCTCAAGCGATCCTACTGCCTCAGCCTCCTGAGTAGCTAGGACTACAGGCATGCGCCACCATGCCTGGCTAATTTTTTCTATATATATTTTTAGTTGTCTAGCTAATTTCTTTCTATTTTTTTAGTAGAGACGGGGTCTTGCTCTTGCTCAGGCTGGTCTCAAACTCCTGAGCTCAAACAATCCACCCGCCTTGGCCTCCCAGAGTGCTAGGATTACAGGTGTGAGCCACCATGCCCAGCCAGGAGTCATTTTTGTTTTCTCTATTTCCATGACAATGTAAAGCAGTCCTTACACCAGCAAACTTGAACATTGGGTGAAAGGAAGGAGGATGATCAGCACAAATCCATGTCTTCAAGTGAAAAGCTCAGCTCAAAGCAAATATCTTATGGATGGTTCAGAAGCATTTTTTATACACAAAGCATCATGTTATTGTTTTAATAAACAGAATGAGAGGAAGCCCACAGAAAAACCCATTATAAAATGAAAAAAACAGGAGAATTTTGCAAGCTTAGGGAATTTTTAGTGTTTTTATAAAATATAATTGAAATTGTTTTGTGAAAGTGACATTACAAAAGGCACAGAGAAGATTGATGTGGTGAAAGCGAAGGCTGTAATTTAGCTTTTGTCATCTTTCATATGTGTTTTTCATAGTGAGTGTGAGAGATTTGGTTTCTAGCAATGTTGTTTACAATGACACTATATGGGCTTTTATCTAGATTGAGGGGGTTGGGACAGGAGCACTGTTAGTAACAAGGGTGCAGCCTAAATGAAAGAATGCAAGAAAGCCTCTGAGGCTCCTGTCACATTCCACCAACTTGTGGTTGTGAAATTATGTGTACTGGTTTCACCACTTCATCATGTGTTCACAAGTAATGAAAAGACATCTTTCAAATTTGCATGTCTGCCAAACAGGAAACTTGCTCTGACCCTCTCAGCATTCATTCCCTTCTCGCTCTCTATTCTTGACCCTTCATCCATGATACATACACTTTGAAAACGCACACACACACACAATCAAAACTGAGGATGGTATCCCAGGCTGAGTTGTAAATATACATTCCAAACTTGAACAGTCATGTTCCCCTAACTTCTGAGTGCTATTACTCATTGGCTATAAATCAAAAAGAGCATCAGTTGTATGCCGCCATAAAAATGCTACATAACAAACCATTATACAACTAAGTAACCTAAATTAATAGCAATGTACTATTTCTCAGAAGTCAATGTGTTGGCTGGGAAATTCTCATATTAGTTAAATTTGACAGGGATTACTCGTGGATCTGCAGGTCAGCTGGGTAACATGACTGATAGTGGCTTTCTCACAGAACTGGGACCTCATTTGAGGCCACTGGACTGAATAGGCTCTGCTCTACATGGTTCCATGTCCTCCAGCAGCACAGCCTGGTTCTGTTCTTATGGAAGATACAGGGGTCCTGAAATAAAGTAGAGGTGACAGAGGTCTCCATCATCTGCTATATTCCGTTTGTCAAATTCAGTCACAGAGCTAGCCCAGATTTAAGGAATGGGAAATCGGCTCTTAACTATTGATGGGAGAAGCTATAAAGCCACACTGCTAAGGGCATAGATATGAAGAGTAATAGAGATTTGTACCAATTTTATAATCAATATACCACAAGAATATTCTAGTAAAATAGGACCCCAAGGATTTCAGTGTTACCCAGAATTGGAATACCCCAATTGGCACAAAGTCTGAACACCCATGAAGCAGGCTTTCAAATGGAAGGCCAGGGAATATCTGCCCCCAGATATCTGCATGGCTTTCTGTATGAAATCATTTACTTCCTGCTAAAGCTTCCACTCTTCAGAGAGACCCTTCCTAACCACCCTCTACTCTAACTAAATTTATAGATCCTCTTCACTCTCTATCCCATTACTCTGTCTAACTTTTCTTCCTAGCACTTATCACTACCTGACGTACTATTTATTATTTATTATCTACCCAACACACACTAGAATATAAGTTCCTTGAGTCCAGGAATTTTGTCCATTTTGTTCACTGCTGTAACCACAGCACCTAGAACACTGGTAGAGTAGATATTCAATAAGGACTTGTTGAATGAATGCCTTAATAGACCAGGACTGTTAAGATCCCACAGTCACTGCTTCAAAAGCTAGGCATAAAAAGCCACAAAGCCTATTGGTAGCTGTACTTAGTTATGACTTAAGCACTGGAATACAATCAAGGCACATCTCTGTTTCCAACTTCTCTGTACCCAACTTCTCTGTACCCGTTCAAGCCTATAAGTCTCATCCATTGATCCTGTTGGGATCTGTTTTGAGCCTGAAGCAATATGTCATCTGAATATAATCTATTTTGACCCCTGCCCACAGCAATGCCACCACACTAATCCACTAAACCACTGCAAATGTATCCAGTTCTCAGTCTGTCTAATAATGCTTCTTGCTTTAGGAAGATGTTATGGAATGGTGAAAAGCCTGATTCCTTTGTGAGCATAAGGACGTGGGTTCAAAGTTCATTTCTGCTTTGGTTGTAACTTTGGGAGAAGCTACTTGGCCTATTGAGACGCATTTTTTCTCACACCTGTAAGATAAATGATAATATCTATTGCACCTAGGCTCATAGTGGTCCCCTTAATGGAAACCTGGTCCACAGAAGTGGACCACAAATAGCCAAGCTTATACTACATGACCTATCCTCAGTGGTTCAACCTGGGTTGGATTCAGGCTGAACCAATCTCCCCATTGCACTCACCTGCTTGGAATCGTAAATGAACTTCGAGGCTATGGATTGCCACCTTCTGCATGGAGACTAACAGAACTATTCTGAAGAGCGATGGGGATAAATCAGACCCTCAGAAAAAAGTCAGAATCAATAAATGAAGGGAGAATGCTCCCTGGCTTCCTGGCAGTTTCCAATTTTCTCGTTTCAATTCTTTTCTGAGGCTCTTCCATTTACACTTTTGGGTGTCATGAAACACTCTTGTGTCCTAACAATGAATGTTCCTTTTCTTTGTTAATCTAGTCCAAGTTTGTTTCGGTTATTTGCAACCAAAAATTCAAACAAATATACCTACTTTGGAGTTGTTGCAAAGACTAAAAGAGACAAGGCCTAAAAAATGCCTAGCAAGCTGTAGATTATTATTTAATTCTGTGAAAACTATGCATGACCCTAATCCTAATGTGTCTATTGCTCCTATTTATGTCCTCAATGACCTAAATAACCGTGCTCACAGCTGACTTAGCTCAGAGTGGGCAGGTTCTTGTGCTAAACTGTATCCAGATCTATCTGTCTTGCTCTTTTTCTATCGACCCATGAACTTTTAAAGGTAATACATTTACTTTTTTTTAAAAGGAGAGGTAGCTCAGATATAGAGCATATCTGTTCTCGCCTCCCTAGAGACATTACTCCTACCTCCGTAGTGGCCAAACTGGTTGGAACTCTAGCTCTGCCATTTGCTAGTCATGTAGACATGAGTAAAATATCTAACCCATTTTTTATCTGTTTTTTCTTCTGTAAAATGATTTTAACAATAGCACCCACTAAATAAATTGTTGTGAGGCTTCAATGACTTAACATGCAAAAAGCATTTTAGAACAGCCCTTTCATGTTGAACTATTATAGTTTCTTCTGGAGCCCTTCTCAGTCAACAAGTATCCATGAAAAGATTTAACACATCCCTGAAATCAACAGATACTAACACACGCATTCTGATCATTCTTGTTATTTATGTCCTTTTAATACTCACATAGGTACTCTATTGTTTTGCACTGCCTGGTCAATTTAATTTACATTTAGAATATTTTCATAGTAGAATATCTTCCCTTAACTATATCATAAATTCCTGAGGGATAAGAGCTGTATCTGAGTTATTTGCTTCCTCTCACAGCTGTTGTTAGCTTTGTTCTACACTTGATTCACAAGTATTTTCTTATTATTCACTTAATTTAAAAGAATTATTATTTTGAGATATTATATAATTTAAACTTCATTATCATTATGTCACTCTGATGTCTTGAATCTGTATGAGAAGTGGAAGAATCAAGCTTGTGATCTATTTGTTTGTTGTTTCTTTTGTTTATTTGGGGTGTGCTTATATTTTGTAAGTACCATCTCAGAGATTTTCTCTGGTTTTTGTCTTCATTGTGGTATTCTTTTAACTGGGCTGTATTTTATTGTAAGTATTAATAATTAAAACTGCAGCACTAGAAACAAAATTCCCTAGAGGTTAGAGTGACAGGGAAATGTACCCCATGGGGGTCCCAGTTCTTTAAATACAGATCATTTTCCTAGAAAATGTAATCTGTAGTGTATAGCTATCCCAACTAAATATTTTCTTTGAAAATAATAATTTTTTTTTAAGCTAAAATTTGTTTGCCCAGTGTCAGGCCTCACAGTAGTTTATGGCTTCTTCTTCTAAAAGGATTTATAGTGAATTTAGTTATTAGATCCCAACAGATGTGGCCTAATAATATGTTGATTAAGTGTTTCTGTCTGGATAAAAGTGGTTGGTACTTTAAATACTATTTGCTCTGTTGATCTGTTTGGTAGACTTTTTAAGCAGTAGAAAAGTCCATCTCTTTCTATTTCTGCTCTCCTGCTGAACTTGTAACTGTTTCAAGGGACTTCTGCACATGGTAACTAATGTAAAAAAATTATCCTTCTTTTACATGAGTTCCAAAATTTTGGATTTACATATAAATTCATTCTATTTGAAGTTTATTTTTGCACTATCTTAATAGTTTACATTACTACATGCTATTCTTTGTCTCTTCGTTACTATAAACTTCACCAGAATTTTAGATAATTTTAAAGTAATTATTTTTACATGACATGCAGAAGCAAGGTCTTTCATATTCAGGCAGTAACCCTAATTAGTGTTTAGTTGCAGTCCAACCTATTCACCCAGAATTGTATCTAGCTATTCTTTCCAGATGTTCAGGGCTATATTTTTTTTCAACCATGTGGCATTTAAACACCATAAATATACAATAATATTACCTGATATATTATCATAAATAAATATCACTGCAACAGATTTCTAATACTTTCTAGGCCTCTATTATCATTTATGTGTGTTTTTCCCATGGATTTCAATTTAATGATTTGATCTATAAGCTCCAGGTATAACAGCAAAATGATTGAAGAGAGTTTCTTGGATACACAGAGTATCTGAATAATGTGTACCCGTGTACTACCGAGTTTTCTGGAAAGTTTATTTCCATCTTGTATGGTCATATTTCTAAAAGACTAGACATATAGTCTGACGTAAAATGTTTCATATAATACAGTGGAGAAGCAGAAACACATTTAACAGTTTGGGGGAGGATAAAAATTGCCTTTCTTGAGGACAATTTAGCCATATGTATCGGGACTCTTAGAAAATTCATTTATGAATTTATTCTTAGGAAATAATCGTGGGTGTGTAGCAAACTTTATACAAGGATGCTCATTGCACGATTGTTTACAGAAATTAAAATTTGGAAATACCTCAAATGTTGGAAGGCTATATAATAATGTGACAATAACGATTATCTCCGGTAGCTGTTATGTGGAGTAAGTTTTATTTTCTCCTTTTTGTTTACTGTATTTAATTAATTTTCTACAATGAATATTATTATTGTTATAAAGAGAAATAGAACTACTCATTCTAATGCACACTATTGTAGCTTTTCTCCTCTTGATTCCTGGTTGAAATACTCTTGACACTGTAACATTCCCCAGATAAGACTATTTAATAGGTCTAAGTCATGACTTCTAATTCCTAATTCACAATGATGTGTGTGTGTGTGTGTGTAACCTTAACTATGTTCTAGAAAATCCCTGACCCTCATTGCTTCATCAATTAAATTGGCTTAATAATAACTTACATGATTACATGCACGTGTCTAAACCGGCTATCTTGAGGTCCCTTCTAATTGCAAGATCTTAGATCAAACGAAATCACGGCAAAAAAAATCACAGTTCAAGGACTGTAAGGAAAAGGTTATTGGCATTAATATAAGACAACTGATAGCGTGAGACTAAGTCCCCATTCATCATTTAAAGAAAATTTTTTTGCATCCTAGCACTCTGGGAGGCCGAGGCAGCAGGATCGCTCAAGGTCAGGAGTTCAAGACCAGCCTGAGCAAGAGTGAGACCCCTGTCTCTACTAAAAATAGAAACAAATTAGCTGGACAACTAAAAATATATAGAAAAAATTAGCCAGGCATGGTGGCGCATGCCTGTAGTCCCAGCTACTGGGGAGACTGAGGCAGGAGGATCTCTTGAGCCCAGGAGTTTGAGGTTGCTGTGAGCTAGGCTGATGCCACGGCACTCCAGCCCAGGCAACAGAGCAAGACTCTGTCTCAAAAAAAAGAAAAAGAAAGAAAGAAACTTTTTTTGGTCAGATCCACAGGCTGACTTACCATGAACTAAGGTACAATGGGATGGGCCCTAGCAATACGTTCACATGGTTGTGTGTTCACAAAATTTGAATATATATTTTAAACACAATATATTATGATCATTATTTTTTTCCACTCAATTTTCCTTCCTTCACATGTCATTTTGGGGATAAACCAGAGGTGAAGTTGAATTAGAGATATGCCATTTTAACTGCAATTGGGAAAACAATTTGGAATGTTTCAATAAAATGAATGAGAAATTATGAACTCTCTGCTTAGACATATTTAAAGGATACTTTATATTGCCATCTTAAAATTTATTAAAGACAATTCAAATAAAAATAATTAATAGATTACAAAAACAATAAAATGGAGTCATGATGTAATAGAAATTATTCTGATATTATGAAGTCAATCATAAAAATAAATCCAGATCAAACCAAAGCAGTAATTCATTAAGAGGAAAGGATAAACTTCTAATAGAAATAATGAATAGGCTCTTGGATTTTTTGATAATTCAATTAATGAGAAATGAATCATACGACCACATTGGAAAAATATTTAAATTTCTTGCTGATTTAATGTGAATTACTGACATTGACAAAAGTAACATAAAACTCAAAATCCATCAGTAAAACAAGGACATTGGTGACAAACTGGATAATGAGTACTGTCAATTCTAAGATTACTTAGGAGTTGTCACTGTACAGGAAAACTTGAAATGCCCTTGAAATCTTACATCTGACATATGAAAAATATTTGATAGAGGTTTCCCAAGTCTGATAAAATCTTAAAATTTAAACGGTATTCCCAATAATGAGTTATGAAACTAAAAGAAACTGTTCTAAATTGTGAAGATTTTAAAAACTGGTATTTACCATATTATAATAAGACTGATTTATCTTCTTTTCTCTATAGAAAATATTACAAAATCATTTTCATGGGTAAAGGAAATTAGTGATTGTGCAGTCAAAAAATAGAGAAAAAATATATAAGTGTGTAGTACACTTAATTAATAAAAATATTCTGCTTCCTATCACACTTCATATGTGTCATATATATACTTCCATAATTGTAAATTTAAGAATTGTATGAATTATTTAATATTGCAAAAGATTCCTCAGCTGCCATATGTGAATGCCATGCTAATACAAGAATATTTCCAAAGCTATAAATTTGTGCATGAACTGAAGTAATAAAATGGACACTCAGAACTACTGGGAATTTATACTTCATTTTGCAAGAATCTATCATATTTATGATATCTGAGAAGAAGGATTTTATTATCTACTTTTTATTAAGTTTATTCAAATAAGAACAACACCAAGACCCTAATAGATATAGGCAAAGGACATGAAAAGATGTTTTACTCTAAAGGAAATATATAAGGCAAACAGCCATAAGGAACCTTGTTCACCTGACTAATAATAAAAGGAATAATCATTACAATAAGAGCAAGTATTATTCTATCTCTATTAAATTAGAAAAGTATTTTAAGTATGTTTTGTCAAAGCTTAATAATGGGGGAGCATGCAAAGAAACTGGTATAGTCACATTTTTCTGGTGGTGAGAGAAATTGGGGTAGTTATTCTGGATAGTAATTTGAAATGTTATCAACATGTCAGAAGATGTAAAATTACTTATATTCTTTCTTTCAATAATCTCACTCAAGGAATTTCTTTAAGAAACCTATTCAAACAAGAAGAAAAAAATTCCTATGGACAGAGATGTACATGTCTTTGCATTAGAAAATTGGAGAAAACACTAATGGTTCCACATAGGGGAAGGCTTAAGTAGGTTGTGCTACATCAATTGTGCAAAGCATCCATTAAAAATGATAAATAAAAAACTGTAGCAAATGAAAAAAGTGTTCTTCTAAATGAAGAAACAGCACAAAATTGAAGACACAGTATGCTTAAATATTGTAAAATATTCATACATATGGCTTAAGACTTGCCAGAGAACAGTGAATTAAAAATAGCTATAAGAATATGTGCAATTTTTTTTTCTAACTTTCTCGACAATATAAGTAATTTCATTTTAACTTCCATCTATATCCAGATTACATGCCATTGCCCATCATTTTCATATGTTTACTGCCAACCCAGAAAACATCCTGATCCTCTATCTTCTCTTTATAACTTCTTGGCAAAATTGCAACCCTGGATAAAACCAAACATCCACAATCTCTCTGCTTACACACAGACAGCTGATTGCTGCCAGAGGAAACAATATGATGAAGATTTGGGTAGGATTCTAAATTAATTGTCACCAACCTTAAATAGACCCCCAACTACTCTGGCCATTTTAAGATGTATTTTTTTCTCAATTTGCTCTCCCATGTCTTATAATGATTATTTTAAAATTAGGTCCATTGGCTTTAAATATCTGACCTCTCATCCTCCTCCTCATTCACCTTCAGCAGATTATTTCTCAGGAAAAATATAAGCCATCTAATAGAAATTCTCTCAGCTTCTATATACCACATCTAAAAACCTACCTAAATATAAAATATAGCATAAGCATAATGGTTAAGAACACAGGCTCTAAAGCCTCCTGTGTCTGAAGCCGAGCATTGTCACTTACTAGCTGTGTGATTTGGGGAAAGTAATTTAACCTCTCTCTAATTCTATCTCCTCATCAGTAAGATAAGGATAATAACAGTCCTACATAGAATAGTTACAACAGTATAAGAATTTAGTCTTGTGAATATATTAGGACAGTATCTGGCATATAACAAGGATTCAATAAATTTTAGCTGTTATTATCTAAACCCATCCTTTCTGTCTTTCATTTTTATTACAATGCATAAATAACCCTCTACTTTGAATTGAGATTGAATTCCATCATCTCGTAACTGCTCAAGAATATTATCCAGTGGAATTTCCTTTTTATTACTATAGTTTCAACCACTTTCAACTACAGACTCTTTTTCAACAGTATTTAAATATGCTTGGGCATCTTGTCTTCACAGTTCAATTTCTTAAAATAATTGTCTCTACATGTCATTCTCAAACTTCAGCATACATCAGAATCAACTGAAGGACTGGCTAAAACAGAGATTTCTGGGTGTACTCCCAGAATTTCTGAGTAAGCAATTGTAAGGCGTGGTCAAAAAATTTGCATTTCTAATGAGATCCCAGGTGGTGGCCACACTTTGAGAACTTCAGGTCTATACACTCACCACCCACATACCCTTACCTCCCACAGATTTCATGTCAGGATACCTTTAAAACTGGTCTTTGTAAGATCAACAGTGATCTACAGGTTGCCTATGGGGTACTTATTTTGCAGCAACCACTCTCTCCTTTATCTCCCCTAGAGAAAATACATTCTGAATTTTCACCCTACACTTTGTTGGACATGATTAAAAACAAAACAAACATAACTCCAAAATGATAACATTAAAAACACAAAAACAGCAACAGCCTTCCAGGACTCGAGATGAACGAAAGCAACTAGAATGCATAGCAATCACATGAAAGGTCCAAAACTGTGGAGTTCCCAGTGATTTGGATACCATCCCCACACATTGGAAAGAATAATTTTTCCTTTTTCACAAGTCCACCAGGTGATGCTGATGTGAGTGGGAATAATTCTACTTGGATCACGATTTGAAAAATTGTTGCTATCAAGATAAAACCAAAAGTGTTGTCAGGATCCTGTAAAAGACCTGCCTCCAGCAGACTGATGATTTTGTGAAGTACCTGTTCAAGGCTTTTGTCCATTTTTCTATTGTGTCTTTTTTCTCATTGAATTGTAGCAGTTTTTCACAGAGTTTTAGTATGTGTCAGATGTATATGTTATGAATATCATTTCCTGCAGTGTGAATGGGTTACCTTTTTGTTTTCTTAATGGTTTCTTTTGATAAAGAGAAGTTCCTAATATTAATATAGTCAGTCCAATGTGCAAATTTTTTCTTTTAAAGTTAGTACCTTTTGTGTGTTAAAAGATATTTACCTCTTCCAATGTCATGAAGATGTTCTGTTTTCCTCTAAAAACATCTTAATTTTACCTTCATTAGTATATATTAAGTCATTTGGAACAGATTTTGTTGTGTCGCAGTGATTCTCATATGGTTCATTCTCAAGAATCCTTTACAATCTTTTTTTTTTTTATTTCAGCATATTATGGGGGTACAGATGTTTAGGTTATGTATGTTGCCCTTGCCCCCCCCAAGTCCGAGGGTTTTTATATTTTTGAAAAAACTCTTCAATATATGGCTTAACAGAATACAACTGGACTCTCAAATCAGTTGCCTCGGTGTATGCCTGTAGTACCAGCTACTCTGGAGGCTGAGGCAGGAGGATTGTTCAAGCCCAGGGGTTCAGGTCCAACCCAGACAATATAATGAGAAACCATGTCAAAAAAATTTAAAAAAATAACTGGATTCTCATATTTGCTTCTCCAAAGTGTTATGTTATTTTGTTTTGGTTGAAGTTTATGAAGAAAATTTAGTCTCATACAGATTGTAGTTGGAAAAGAGAGGAGGAGTATTTTTTTAGTCTTTTGAGATAATTGTGGATATTTTTTAGTCCTACACTTGACAAATGTTAGTTTCTTAAAGGTTAGTTGAAATGTGGAATCTAAAAAATATTAATGGACTTTTTATACTCTGTTACTTTAAAAGTAATTGAGGTATCTGCATGTTGAATGGATATTTTACCGATGCATGATTTTGTACCATCATGTATTGATCATTTGGAAAATATTTATTGATTTATGCATATCTTTCAGACATTGACATATTTTGTTATATAATATCAAAAAATCACATTAGTAAATGTCATCACAGATCTCATCACAAAAAAAATGTTTAAGCTCTTGGACGTTATCAGGTTAGCAACAGTAGATGCAAGTTTTCTAAAATTTTAATTTTCGCTTGAAAGGTCAAATTTATCATTGGCAATAAATATTGCCAGTTTATCTTCAAGTAACAGGCTGACTTCATTTATTTAAAGAAGTTTGTTCATCAAATAATAAAGGCTTAATAACCACGGTTTGACAATCATTCTTCAAGATAAATATGTCGTTCCATGTGAAAAATGGCTAGTTCGGCTGACGACTCCATCACACAAGTGTCTTTCTTTGAGACAACCATCATGCTTCAGTACACAGCAGAAGACTTTTATACATACTTCCCATTTAGTCACACAAAATATTAAAAAGATATGTACTAAAAATTGAAATTTAATAAAAGTAATAATTTTTACTGCTTCATCAAAGCCATCCTTAAGTGATACTGACTTTTGTTTTTAGTGTGAATGCAAGGTGGTAACTACTAATACTACAATGAATACTTATATAGTTTACTGCCACTGACTTGATTGGTGCTAAGGTCTGGTCAGTTTTACCTGTCATGTCTGTGTGAACCACCACTGCAAATGTCAACACAGTAAAAAAGGTAAAGAATATTTCAATATTGTTATGAAAATAGTTTTTACCTCAAAGATCCCCTGAAAGGAGCTCAGGAATCCACCAAGGACCATGGACTTCATTTTGATAATAATTAGTGTTGTCCCAGATAAATGGTTTTTCATATTGATAGCCAATTGGCCAAGCACAATTGACTGAAAAGATCTCTTTTTCTCCATTGTATTCCAGTATCACCTTTGTCAGTCAGGTGACCATATATGTGTGGGTTCTTTTATCTGATCTTGGTTCTTTTATCTGATCCATTAGTCCATTTCTCTATGCTTATGCCAATATCACACCGCCTCAGGTCCTATTATTTCGTAATATGTCTTGACCGCTGTTAGTTTATATCCTGAAGCTTTGTTTGCTTCTTCAAGGTATCCTTGGCTGTTCTTGATCTTTTACATTTCTGTTTGGGTTTTATAATCAGCCTTAAAATTTCCTCAAAAAAACCCCTGCCAATATTTTTATTGTGATGGCATTAAATTTATAGAATAATTTGGAAGAATTAACTCATTTATAGTATAGAAATTTCTAATCCAACTTCATATATCCCTCCATTTTTATAGGTATTTCTTTGTTTCTCTTAATAATTATTTTTCAGTTGTTAATGTAGAGGTTTTGTACATCTTTTATTTGATATAGTCCCAGATATATGTTTTTTAATGCAACTGAATGCTATTTTTAGACTTTTAAAAATTTTGATTGTGGGAAAATATATACAACATAAAATTTACCATCTTAACTATTTTTAAGGGTACAGTTCAGTAGTGTTCAGTATACTTACATTGTTGTGCAACTAATCTCCAGAATTCTTTCATCTTGCAAAACTAAAGCTCTCTACCCATGAAATAGTAACTCACCATGAGCCTCTCCCCCCAGCCCCTGGTATCTGCTGTTCTACTTTCTGTCTCTATGGATTTGACTATTTTAGGTACTTCATATAAGTGGATTCACACAATATTCGTCCTTTTGCATCTGGCTTATTGCCTTTAGCATAATGTCTTCAGGGTTCATCTATATTGTAGCATGTATCAGAATTTCATTCATTTTTACGATTGAATAATATTTCATTATATGTATATACCACATTTTGTTTTAATCCATTCATCTTTTGATGGACACATGGATTGTTTCTATCTTTTAGCTATTTTGAATAGTGCTGCTATGAAAATTGGTGAACAAGTATCTGTTTGAATTCCTGTTTTTAATTATTTTGGGTTTCTACTGAGGAGTGAAATTACTGAATTCTATGGTAATTCTATGTTTAACTTTTTGAGGAACTGTCAAAGTGCTTTCTACAGTGGTTGCATCATTTTACATTCCCACAGCAATGTTGAATGCTATTTTTTTAAGAAATATATTTGGACTTGTATGATACTACTACAATCCACTCCTTTGGATTTTCTAGGTACAAAATTATGCCATCTACAAGTAATGAGAATTTTATCATTTCTTTTCCAAACCTTATACCTTTTACTTCTTTTCTTTTCTTCTTAGACAGACAGGCTCTGCTAAGCAAAGTACTAGATAAAATTGGGGATAGCAGGCAGCCTTGCCTCATTTCTGAGTTCAGTGAAAAAGTTTTCAAACTTTTCTGACTATCATGTATACTATAAGGTTTTTATATATGCCTTATGTCATATTTTTCTTCTAATTTGATCTTGAGGTAGCTCTCTGGAGAGTGACTATAAATTCTAGCCCTGCCTTGACAAGGATCCAAGAGATTCGGTCATGGATGTTTACAGTGTACATTTCACAGGATATTCCTTGATCCTGGTGGATGGCCTGATGCCTAAGTGTCCAACCAAGTGTTTCTCTCACAGGGAACTTGTTTATACTGGTACATGATCCTGTGGCTCTTGTCTGACCCATGTTTAGTTTATTCCTACCAAGATAGCTACTCTCTAGGACAGCTCTGGCCCCCTAAGAAGTTAGGTTTGGGTGTGTCAATCAGGTGAGACACAAAGGAGGCAATTCAATAAAACATATGAAATAACAGAAGCAGTGTATTACTTACAAATCCCAGAGAGAAGAGGACAGTATGTCTCACAGGGCCAACAGGAAGGGAAGAGCCTCCTGGAACATGCATGCTCAACCAGCAGGTTGGAAGAGAGCGAGAGAGAAAGAGAGGGACCTGTGGGCCAAAACATTTATTGGGGTCCAGGGCATTGCTAGGGTAGGTTTCCTACAGGAAGTCCTAATTGGTGGATTTAGAGCAAGCAGGCACGAGTTCCATAGATTCATGCTGTGACTAAGAGATAGTCACTATGGCATATCTGTGCAGCTCATGTGAGATGTGGTGGCCAGTGGGGCAAGTAAAGTAGGTTGTATCTAGCTGTCCCATGGGGAGGTAGTCACCAGGAGGTGATTCTATAAGGTAAATATCTAGATTGACCACATTGAGGAACTGAAAGGAGATAGAGAACTGAAAACTATGACAAGGGGGCTTATTCACCCTTCTGATATAAGAAAACCCAGTTTATATTCAAAATGGATGCTGAGGAAACATAAAATTATAAGAATTCACTACACCCTGTAGTAGGCAAAATGATCCCCCAAGAAAATGTCTGTACCCTAATCTCTGGAACTCATGAATATATTAGATTATGTGAAAACAGGAACATCGCAGATGTAATTAAGACTACAAGTCTTAAAATAGGGAGGTTATCCTGGATCATCTGAGTTGGCCCAATCTCACATGAGCTCTTAGTAGCAGAGCACTCTTTGCCCAGAGTTAGAGAGATGAGGAGGAAGAGGAGGCAGGGGAAATGCAGCAGAAGGGGAACTCAGAGAGATTCCAAGCATCAGAAGCATTCAAGACACCATTACACCGGGGCCCTTTACAAGGACAAGACAGAGATCTGTAGAAGCTACCGACAGCCCCCAGATGAAAGCCAACAAGGAAATAGGATCCTCAATCTTAAAATCACAACAAACTGAATTCTTCCAAAAACCTGAATGAGCTTGCAAGCAGATCTTTTCCCAGAGCCTCCAGTAAGGAATGAAGATTTGCCAACGCCTTAATTTCAGCCAAGTCCACCCAGACTTCTGAACGCAGAAGCGGTGAGATAATAAATTTGTCTCGTTTTAAGCTCTTAAATTTGTGGTGATTTGTTACAGCATCAGTGAACAACTAACACATGCCCTTTATCTGATTAAGAAAATGTCCTTCTATTCCTAAGTTGCTTCGAATTTTATTATGAATAGATGCTGACTTTTTTCAAATGCTTTGTCTTCATCAGAACATGTTATTATATGAATTGCCCAAGGTTTTTTCCTATTAATATAACTGATTTCTGATCCTAACCCATTCTTGAATAACTAAAACAAACTTCAATTGGATGTAATGTATTTTTCTTTTAATATATCAATGATTTCAATTTGCTGATATTTTACTGTTTGCATCTAAGTAAATGAGAGAGACTGATTTGTAATTTCTTTGCTGCCATGCTCATGTTAGATTATATAATTGAGGTTATATAGTTCTTAAAAAATAGAATGAGAAAGTATTCCTTCTTATTCTATTTTCTGGAAGAGATTGTACAAAATTGGTGCTATTTCTTCCTTAAATATTTGTAAGAATTCATTACTGGGTCCAGCTAAGCCTAAGAGTGTGTGTGTGTGTGTGTGTGTGTGTGTGAGTGTGTAGAAAAAATTAACAGGTTCACTTTTTTTGTTGTGTGTCGTTGTTGTAAATTTTTATTTTTATATAATTTTAAACTTACAGAAATGTTAAAAGACTAGTATGAAGAACTCCTGTACATCCTTTACCCAGATTCATCATTTGTTTATATTTTTCCCTAATTGCTTTATCATTCACTCTGTCTTTACATAAATGTGAATTTTTTCTAAAGCATTTGAGAATAAGTTGAATACATACATACATACCTAAATACTTCAATGTATATTTCCTGAGATAGACATTTTCTCTTATAAAAGTCAAGGGATTTAACAGTTAAAATCAGGACATTTCATATTGATATAGTATGATTATCTAATCCCATAGTCCGTATTCAAATTGTTAGTTATCCCAATATTGTGGCTTTTTTTTTTATTTCAGCATATTACAGGGGTACAAATGTTTACGTTACATATATTGCCTTTGCCCCACCCAAGTCAGAGCTTCAAGCGTGTCCATCCCCCAGACAGTACACACTGCACCTATTAGGTGTGTATATACCCATCCCCTCCTGCCCCCTCCCATCTGCCTGGAACCCAGTGAATGTTATTGCTGTATGTGCACTTAAGTGTTGATCAGTTAATACCAATTTGCTGGTGAGTACATGTGGTGCTTGTTTTTCCATTCTTGTGATACTTCACTTAGTAGAATGGGCTCCAGCTCTATCCAGGATAATCAGCATGTAAAGATTTTCAATATCCTCTGTCAGCTTTGGTAGCTCATGTTTTCTGAAGGATAATCTATTTCCTGTAAATTGTTAAAGGCATCTATACAAAGTCATCCTAATAACCCCTCATTATCTTTAATGTCTATAGAATCTGCAATGATGTCCCTTGTTTCCCTTTTATTTTCTTGATCATTCTTTTTAGAGATTTATTATTTATATTAATGTTGTTAAAGAACCAGCTTTTAGGCCGAGTGTGGTGGCTCACACCTTTAATCTTAGCACTCTGGGAGGCTGAGGCGGGTGGATCGTTTGAGCTCAGGAGTTCGAAACCAGCCTGAGCAAGAGCGAGACCCCTATCTCTCCTAAAAAAAATAGAAACAAATTAGCTGGACAACTAAAAATATATAGAAAAAATTAGCCAGGCATGGTGGC
>NW_012148730.1:3056620-3059060 GCF_000956105.1 Propithecus coquereli
CCCGCCTCGGCCTCCCAGAGTGCTAGGATTACAGGCGTGAGCCACCGCGCCCGCCTCATCTTCCTTATTTCTTGCCCCACACCTTTAATCCATCATTTTCTCCAAGAAGTCCTCCTAGTTTCTTTGAATAGAAAGTTATATTTCAAGACTATAAACTGAGTGCACTAAGGATATTTATTACTAGTGCGTTGATAATTGTTTCTCAACTTTTTCAGGGAACAAAGTGAGGATATTTAAAGGGATTGATGAATTGATAGATAGATAGATAGATAAACATAGAACATTTCTACAATCCCAGAAGTCTCCCTCATACCCCTTTTCAGTCTATACACCCCAACAGATATCCACTATTCTGCTTTTTATCACCATGTCTATTCTTTTCTGTCTTATTTCTTTCAGTCATCATGTCTGCGAGGATCATCCACATTGTTGTGTGTAGCATTCATTCACTCATTCATTTTATTGCTGTGTAATATTCCATTGTATGAATAGACTACAATGTATTCTTCTGTTATTGGACATAAGGGTCATATTAGGGATATTGAAAATTTGGGGCTCTTATGAATAACACTGCCACAATCTTATACATGCTTTGTTTTTTGCTTTTGTATGAACCTAATCACTCCTTCTGTGTATATTTGCCCAAGAATGGAATTGCTGGGCCATATGACAGGCATATGTTTACCTTTCTTAGATGTTTTCCAAGCAGTTTTCAAACACGGTTTTACTACTTTACATTTCCACCAGCAGTGTATGAGTGTTCAAGTTGCTCCACCTCCTTGCCAACTCTTGGTACTTTCTGTCATAAATTTCACCTATTCTGATGTGGGGTGTGTGTGTGTGTGTATGTGTGTGTGCACACGTGAACATATGTGCAATATTTCATTACCTTTTCTTAATGAGTAATAATGTTGAATATCTATTGATATGTGTATTAGCCATCTGGATTCTGAGTTTTAATTGGTAGGATTTTCTAGAATTCTTTTTTGCTACCCTCTTTATCTTTTTACTCTCCACTCTCTCCATAAGTCACCTTATCCAGACCCAGGGACTTATTACTACTCATACACTGGTGACTCTCAAATCTATACATGCACCCAAGACCTTGGTACTGAGTCCTAAGCCCTTAAATCTAGATGTTCACTCTATATTTCTTATTATTTCTTTACCCTTTTCTTTTTGACTCTGCTTGTCTCCCTCCTTGACTGCAATATTAATGTGAAGCCTGGAGACACAGCAGTTATCTTGTGATCATAAATATGAAGGCAGAAGCCAACACATTAAGAATGGCAGAGATAAAAATGGAAAAAAAAACCTAGGCCATTGGCAGCATTGTATGTATTACCATGCCAATACTGCATAAAACTTGACATCTTATTGTATAAGACAAATAAGCAACAATCTTTTTAAGGTACTGTATTAGGATTTTCTTTTAAGTATAATGTGACGCTGGTACAATTTGGACCTCAACAAATGCTGCTGACTGATCATTTTATTCTATTATGTTTAAAAAGAAAACCTGAATGGTTTGCTCTATAAAATTATATTTTACGTATAACTTAATAGGAATATTTAAATTTCAGGATTTTGTCAGTTTTTTCATGTCTTTAACATTCATGATTTCTTAAAAGTACTATTATGCACATTTTTATTGATGTATATATGCATACACAAAGTTAGATATATATGAAATTTATATTTTTGTAGTTATAATGTGTGTATATATATGTATATGATGTATTAATCAAGGCTCTTTCAACAGCAAGTGAGAGAAAGCCAACTCAAACAAGCTTAAAGAGAAAGGGGATTAATGGATTCATATATATAGAAAAGTCAGACTTATATCTGGCCTCTGAAAGAACAATATTCAGAGTCTCAAATAATATTATTAATTATCTTTCTCTTTTTTTCTAATTCCCTTCTCTTTCTCTTCACTTAGTGTCTACTTTTCTGTGTGTTGGCCTCGTTCTCTCCTATCATAAGGAAGCTTTCTTTGTATAAATGGAGATGTGCCCAAAGGCAGCTTCAGGTTTATATCATATCAGCTTATGGTCCCTAGAGGAAAGAAAACTCTCTCTCTCTCTCTCTCTCTCTCTCTCTCTCTCTCTCTCAGCTACAGAAAAAAAAGTCCAAGGACAAGACTCTATTTGACAAAGTTCAGTGACTAGCTCAAATTTTAGGTTCGCTTGGCCGTGGGGTCAAGTTTATGTTTGGCAGGCCTGGCAAGTATTATGTTTGTCAAAGTGTTGGAGAAATAAGTTACTCAAGTACAATATACAATGTTTTCTCAAGCATTGAAGAGATGCTAAGCAAATTATTAATCAATATTTGTTAAGTCCACTCTAATGTGTAGGTTTAAACATATGTGTGTGTGTCACTCTAAGAAGCATAAACCTTGATTGTTTTATCCTAGAAAAACAATATTATTGTCTAATAAATA
>NW_012148730.1:3059110-3060563 GCF_000956105.1 Propithecus coquereli
GCTTGAGTCCAGGAGTTTGAGGTTGCTGTGAGCTAGGCTGACGCCACGGCACTCTAGCCCAGGCAACAGAGTGAGACTCTGTCTCAAAAAAAAAAAAAACAAACAACAAAAAAAACAGCTTTTGGCTTTAGTGATTAGTATATCATTGCTTTCTATAATAATTTGTGGATTTTTATTCTTATTTTTACTTTTCTTTTCCTTCTACCTTCCTTATGCTTGATTTTTTTTCTAGCTTTTTGAGGTAGAAGTTTCAATCATTTGTTTTCAATCTTTTTCTCCTTTCTAATATATACACTTAGAGAAATGAATTTTCTTCTAAGCACTTAATTTAGCTACATCTTCTAAGTTTCATTTTGTATTATCATTGTTATTATTAATATTTCTTTTGAAATATTTTATATCCTCTGTTTTGACTTTCTCTTTCACTTATGGATTATTTAGAAATGCATTGCCTAACTTCCTGGTAGTGGAATTTTTATAATTATTGCTTCTTTATTGAGTTTTAGCTTAATCCAATTATGGACAGAAAAAATAATCTGAGTGATTTGATACTTTGAAATGTATTTAGACTTTCTTTATAGACCGGTCTGTGATCTATTTTAATAAATATTCCATATGAAATTGAAAACAAAAATTCTGTCATTGTTAGGCGCAGTGTTCTATACATGTCAATTAGATCAATTTTATTAATCTTCTTATCATTATCATTTTTTTGCCTGCTGTTCTATTATTGAGAGAAATGTGATAAGATTATCACTATGGCTGTGTATTTTCTAATTCTTCTTTTATTTTTGTTGATTTTTACTTCATATACTTTGAAGCTTATATAGTTTATATAAAGATTTGTAATTGAGATGTTTTCCTGTTAGACTGATACCTTTATCTTTATGATTGCCCTTCTTTATCCCTAATAACACTTTTGCTCTAACATTTACTTTGTTTGATACTGGTACTGCTATGAAAGGTTACATGTGTAGTGTTCAGATGGTGTATGGTATTCATTTATTTCCTTTGAACTTATTCTGATCTTAAATTTAAATTTGGTATCTTTTAAGCAACATATAATTGTGCATTTTCTTTTTAGCAATTCTTATATCTTAATCTTTTTCTTGGAATATTTTGTCCATCTTCATTTAATGTAATTTCTATGTAGTCAGACTTATAGTACCATCTTGTTACTTGCTTTCTTGTTGCAAAATCTGTTCTAGGTTTCATCTTTCCATCTCCTCTTTTCTTCCCTTTTTTTGGCTAATTAAGTATTTTTATTATTTCATTTTTATAACTTTATAGGTATAATATTATTGTAATAGTCTTCTAATAATTACCCTAAAGATCACAACCCATATCCCATATCATCATAGTTTAATAAAAATGAGTATTCTTACCACTTCCATGATACTTATAGAAACTTAGAACATTTAAGTCAATTCATGTCCATTCCCTCATTATGTTA
>NW_012148730.1:3063888-3069660 GCF_000956105.1 Propithecus coquereli
AAGCATAGTCGGTAAAAATTATATGGATATAGGTATAGATATGTAGATATAGATGGAGAGAGAGAAATTAGATATAGATTGATAAATATGTATATTGAGCTACATCTACCTATCCATATCTATACCTGTATACTTTTAAGTCTCTGTAAATTGACTTAAGGGCATATAGCAAAAGAAGACATTTATTTAAGAAAACCTTTTAAAACTTGGTAAGAACAGAAAGAATCTGGACCATGACCCACTCTGTCCCTCACTCTTCCCAGCTCAGCATGACAGAAACTCCACTGAAGGTGGCTATATCCAAGAACGCAGGGCTCTCTCTCCCCCAGGCTCCTAGTCAAGGGCTACAGCATTATCTGGGAAAGGCAGGCTGCCAGTATTTCTCATACCCCCATGCTATTTGTTGCAGAGGCTAAGTTCTAAGTGAGTGCAGTGGAGAGGTTAGGGGAAACTTTCTTCACCAAGTCTCCACTTATAGGGCAGAAGTTCCACTGGGAGAAGCAAGCAGAAAAGATCAGAGGATACCACGATGTCCAGAATCAAGAGTAGTGGCCCAGAGATTTTTTTTCCAACAAAAAGAGAATATTCATAAGAACAGAGAACCCTGAAACACTCCAACAATTAACTGACTTCATTCAAATCAAAGTGTGGGGAAATTCAAGCTTAAGAGCCCTCTCAAAAACACTGGAGAGTGTGATGGTAAGCAAATAAGAGGAGACTGGTTGTTCTAAGAGACCAACAGGCTAAACCACAGGCCAGCTACTTTACCAGGGAGAATTAGGAAAAGAAATGCCTAAGAGCCCTCCCAGTACAAGAGGAAACCTCAGCTATCTGCATCAATAATTATCCCTTGAAGGGGCCCAGATTTAATTGGATTAGACTGTGGAACAATTTAGGATCCAAGACATTATCAATGCAATAGAGCAATGAACCATTAATCAGTGAACCCTAACATCTGGGTGTGATCAGAGAAAGGCAAAGTAAAAAAGATGACTGCTAAAATGTCGTGCTAATGTCATTTGGCTAAATGAGTGCTAAAACCACCATTCCAGAGTACTTAAATGTTAGTACTAAAACTATAAAACTCCTAGAAAAAAACATACTTGCAAATCTTCATGACATTGGATTAGGCAATGGTTTCTTAGATATGACATCTTGAGCATAAAAAACAAAAGAAGAAATAGATAAATTAGACTTCATCAAAATTAAAGACTTTTGTACTTCAAAGACCAACATCAAGAAAGTAAAAAGATAGTCCACATAATACTAAAAAATTTCAAATCATATCCGATAAGGGATTTAAATCCAGAATATTCAAATAACTCTTACAACTCAACAATGTAAAGACAAATAACTCCATTACAAAATGGGCAAAAAAGAAAAAATGAATAGTAATTTCTTCAAAAATTACATTAAAATGGTCAATAAGCATATCTTCAACATCTTGAGTCAGTAGAGAAATGTAAATCAAAAGCACAATGAGATATCCACTTTATACACACTAGATTATAATTTTTTAAAAAAGGAAAAATAACAAGTGTCGACATGGATGTAAAGAAATTGGAACCATCCTACACTGTTGGTGGGAATGTAAAATAGGGCAGCTGCTATGAAAACAATCTGGCAGTTTCTCAGAAGCTAAACATAAAGTTTCCATATGATCCATCAATTCCACTCTTAGGTATACACAAAGAGAAATGAAGTCATATGATCACACAAATATTAATACTTGTACATGGATGTTCATTAACAGTGTTGTTCATAATAGCAAAAAAGTGAAAACAACCCCAATATTCATCAACTGATGAATGAATGGATAAAAAATGTACGTATTCTTACAGTGGAAATATTATTTGGCTAAAAAAGCCAAATAATACATAAAGTAGTTGATACAGGCTACAACGTAGATGAGCCTTGAAAACATTGTGCTAAGGGCAAGAAGCCAGTCAAAAAAGAGTACATTGTGTATGATTCCATTTATATCACATGTCCATATCTATAGAGACAAAAATTAGATTAGTAGTTGCCTAGGACTGGAGGGAGGGGGGACTGAGGGTTAATGGCTAAATTTGCACAGAGTTTCTTTGGGGACTGAAGAAAATGTTCTACAATTGATGTGGTCATGGTTTCACAACTCATAATATGCTGAAAACCATTGAATTATATATTTTAAATGGGTGAATTTTATGGTCTATTAATTATATCTCAATAAAATTGTTAAAAAAGATAGTTTTGATTATGACAATAATGTATGCTCCTCTGTAAGACTGGCTTTTTGTAAGATTTGGTAATTAAATTTTAAATAATCTAAATACTAGTTTAGTCTTTTTTTTTTTTAAGGTGAAAAGATATATATATAGAGAGAGAGAGAGAGAATTAGCCAGTTGGTCTCAGTTTAGATGATCACAATTTTGTTGGCAACATCCAAAGCATCATAATCAGGAGCCAGTCGAACATATGCCTTCTTCTCTCCATCAGGCCTGATCAGGGTGTTGACCTTGGCCACATCAATGTCATAGAGCTTCTTCACAGCCTGTTTGATCTGGTGCTTATTGGCTTTGACATCCACAATGAACAAAAGTGTGTTGTTGTCTTCTACCTTCTTCATGGCAGACTCAGTGGTCACGGGGAACTTGATGATGGCATAGTGATCAAGCTTGCTTCTCCTGGGGGCGCTCTTCCAAGGATATTTGGGCTGCCTCCAGAGCCGCAATGTCTTTGGCCGCTGGAAGGTGGGTGATGTACGGATCTTCTTTTTTTTGTGGCTGTCGACGCCTTTTAGCACTGCCTTCTTGGCCTTCAAAGCCTTTGATTTGGCTTCCGCTTTGGGAGGGGCAGGAGACACACCTTCCTTCTTCGCCTTCGGCGCCATCTTGTGAAAAGCTAGTTTAGTCTTTATATTCTCATGAAGAAAAGTATTTTGTGTGTAAATGCTATTTGTGTGATTTCCCCCATAGTAGCAAAATAAGAATCAAATCTCCTTATGTGAAAACTATTCTTGAGACAGGCTATGATGTAATAATTTGAATATATTCAATATGTCAGGAAACTATGGGCTGAATTCTAACTAGTATTTATTAATACCATGGTATATAATTACCTCAGCAAGCAGAAGCTGAATTATAAAGGCTATTTGGCTATAAACAAATCCTAATCTGCATTGAAAAGTTTAATGTGTCCAGATCCACACTCCCAACAAAGGCATCTTGTCATGTTGAGATCACTATAAGAAAAGAATTATAAATTTGCTACTAATAAGTTTAATCAATAGATCTAAATATTTACTTTCAAGATACAGCTATTTAATTTTACACCTTTACATGTGTTCACGTAATGAAATGCATGTTTAAGAGCTTAAAAGGAAGGTATCTGATTGTCCAGATCAAACAAAAACTTTGAAGTTAACCCTTGAAAAATAACAGCATGTTTATGTAAAGAATTTGCAAAGCTATGCCAATTTCGTTTTCCAAAGTTAGTCCAGCTACACTGGCAAGATTTTCCAAAGTTCTTGCCTGAAGCAATCAGCTCTTAATCAATGTTTCAGGTCAATCAATGTTTTTGGCACTTTTCAAGTGAAAGGACAAAACTTGTTTGGGCACTAAAAGGAAACTTTCTTTTGGCTACTCCCTTCCTTCGATTAATCACTTGTCACTTTAAATCTACCTTAGAAAAGTCTGTTTCCATCCTGTATATGACTAGCTTAGGTTGCTCAGGCTTTCGCTCATAATGTCTTTGTTTTCTATCCTTTTGTATATTTCAAAATGGTTATGAAGCCTACAAAAGAGAAATAGGGTGATAGGAGCACTAATACCTGGGAAGTTTTGTGTGTGTGTGTTTCTTCACATTCTACAAGATTTCAAATACTTCATTATCTACTTGAAAGTATTTAATAAATTTATTCCAGTATTTGACCCAACATATTATATGAATTGCCTATCCATAAGAAAGAGAGACAGAGACAGAGAGAAAACACATCTTTTGAAGATATTCATATTTTACTAGAAATTTAATACTCCTTTTGAGAAACAAGGTACACATTTCTTAGTGTACAGCTTGGTCTGAATCTTCTTCAGGCCAATATACAATGGAATATGTAGCTGACATGTGTTTTATTCTTTTCTAAATGGAAAACTACATATACAAACTGTCACAAATAAACTTCTGACAAGTACATTGATTTGTTTTACAATGTATCAAAAGTAAGTATAGCCTATCTTTTTCCTCATTGAATTGTCAAAATTATCTAATTGTTTTGGCATTTTGTAGACTTCGATAGGTATATATTTATACATATTAATATATATTTTATATGTATTCATATGTGCATATATAAGCTTTTTGTATTCCAGGGAATTTTTCTTGCATATTTTGGTAGTTTAACAAATGTACCATATCATCCTTCATACCACTTACTTAAATAGGATACTTTTCCGAATTAAACACAATCTTGTGTACAACATCACACAGCACAGGCTAAGAAATACTTTATCGAAAAAAACTTCTTATAAACCAAGGTTCAATAAAAGAAACATGCATTTGCCAATCCTTTCATTTTTGGATCATTATGTTTATTGTTTCACTCCTACATTTTACAGATGGAGAAATCTGAACCTCAGGAATTTTGACTGATTGATGACAGATCACCTAGTAAGTTAATGCTGGACCCAAGTTTAGAAATGTATCTTCTGATTTTAGATCACTGTTTATTTCCTTATTTCAGTATTTCTGAAAGTACATACTTTGCACTGGAATCACCCAGTTTTTTGTAAAAATGAAGATGACTGAGGTCCATTCTAGCTCTTCCTCCACTTGTCTGTGTCACATGTTTGAACACATGAATGTCATGAGCTCTTGTGTTTTACAACCTCATAGGGGGAAAAAGTTGGAGAAAATTCTGACTGACCCAACCTAAGTCATGTATCTATTTCTGTATCAACTAACTGGCAGATTAAAAAAAAACATATTTTCACATATGAAGGTATGCCTCATGCCAAGGCCTAGAGGTAGAGAAGTGTGAAGCATTTATGAGGAAGAAGTAGTTTGATCTGGAAAGAATGAAAGATTCATGTAGCCAGAACATAATAAAAAAGTGGCTTGGAATAGATACTAATGGGCTTTGTATACCAGACCAACTAGTTAAAACTTTATTCAGTAGATAAGGAAAAATCATTGAAGATTTTTAAGTAGAAAGCAACATGTCAGAGTTAGATTAAAATTAATCTTCCACCAGTAAGTAAAGTGAATTTGAGTGAGGATAGACCAGAATAGCAGTTCTCAAACTTGTGTGAACCTAAGAAATATTTAAGATGCGAATTTTAAAAAAACATATTCCAGTTTCCTAGCCTCAGAGATTACAGTTCTGGGGTACATTCCAGGAAATGATACTTATGATCAGCACTTCAAATGTTTCTTACATACACTGAGGCTAGAGAACTTCTGCTCTGGTTTGTCTTTACTCCAACCTTCTTAACCAATGCATGAGTGATTCACCTGGAATGGGGAGACTATGATGGACAGAGAGCACAGATTGTCTCTAAAAGTGCTACTCAGGCCAAGTGAATTCTTGCCATGCAGGAGTGTAGGTCCAGCTTTGTTTGATCATCTGATTTTTCAGGAGACACCAGATATCTGAATTTCATGGGAACTCTCCCAATTTTCAAATGTTTAATGTGATTTGTTTGTGTGTATGCAAACCAAACCAAAAGAACTTTTGATTGGACTTGGCTTAAGGGCAGCTAATGTGAGACTTCTGATCCTTCTTTTTTTTTTTTT
>NW_012148730.1:3079735-3080628 GCF_000956105.1 Propithecus coquereli
CTATTACTTATTAATTTTGTGACCCATGAAAAAATATTTAACCTCTTTAATCCTAAAGCTGCTTTTCTGAAAACTGAAAATAATAAAGCCACCTACATCATAGGGAGCATAAAACATAAAATAGTCTATAAGAAAGAAGCTTGTCACTAGTAAATCACAATAGTTTCCCTTTAACGAATACTTATTTTGCAAGTATTGTACCAATGTTTTAGATTTCTAGGGCTCCCTTAACAAAGCACACAAACTTGGTGGCTTGAAACAATAGAAATTTATTCTTTCACAGTTCTGGAGGTCAGAAGTCTGAAATTAAAGTGTTGGCCCCGGGCCATGGTCCCTCCAAAGACTCCAGAGAAGAATCCATCCTTCCTTCCTTCTACCTTTTGGTTGTTGCCGATAGTCCTTGGTATTCTTTGGCTTTAAGATACATTACTCCAACCTCTGCCTGTCTTTGCATGGTCTTCTCCCCTATGTATCTATACCCAAATTTCCCTTTTCGTATGAGGACACTGGTCGTATTGGACTTAGGGACCACTATTTTGCAGTATAACTTCATCTTTACTTGATTACATCTGCAAAGACCCTATTTCCTAATAAGGTCACATTCATGGGTTCTGGGGGGAGATAAATTTTTAATTTGGAGATGGGACACTGTTCAACCCACTGTAGTATGCTATAGTCATTAACTATACAAATTCTGTTAATTATGCAAGGTAGGTATTTATATTTTTGTCTTACACCTAAAGAAATTAAAATTCAGAGTGATTTGATAAAGTCACATAGCTTATCACTGGGAAGGCCAGTATTCTAGTTTATACTTGACTAAATTCCAAAGTCTTCTTTCCACTCTACCATGATGATGCCTCTCCAAAATTAATATCGATATAAGAGATTTA
>NW_012148730.1:3080678-3084680 GCF_000956105.1 Propithecus coquereli
TTATGCTAGAAACATTCAGATTATTCTCTTTTAGCTATGTTGAAATAAATAGATTATTGTAAACTATAGTCACCCTACTGATCTATACAACACTAGGTCTTGTTTTTTCTACCAAACTGTATATTTGTACCTATTAATCAACCTCTCTTCATCCCCCTGCTCCCCAGCTTCTATCCTTTGTCTGAACTTTCTTGACTAGCCCCATTCAGTCCTGGTTATTCTATTTTTGTAGCTTTTAAAAATTATCCTTGTGTGATTAGCCTCATTATTTACAGTCATTTCTATGGTGGTGTATATGTTTTCATGTTCCCTTTTAGACGTTTACTGTTTCTTTCTAAGTCAGCCAATAGTTCCTCAAAAGAAGGGACCACATACTCTAATTTAACTCTGCTCTCCTTAGAGTGAATACATCACAAGGAAGGTGGGAGGTTCGGGCAACAGATGCGATTTGTGGTCACTGTGTTTGAGTGATGGTGACCCTCACAGCCTAGTATTAAAATATATTTGTTAATTACCTATGAAGATGGAAATATTTAACATGCATTTTTGACTTAAGTTTCCCTATATTACATACTTTTATGCATATAGAACTCTTCTGCATTATTCTGCCTTCTTTTCTGCAGCGCGGTATCTGCTGTGTGTTGTGCAAATGTTTCCCCACGCTTACTTTTCAAGTGGTTTCTCAGACCAGATGTTCCCCCAAGTGTACTTTCTTCCTCTTTTACTAGCATTTTTTTCTATACAAACAACAGATTGCTTTTCGGCTGTTCTTCCGATTTAAGGAGAAAAAAAAATTTCACCACTACAGATGTTTGCTTCTCTTTCCCCACCCCAAGATTCTTAGCAAAGATTGATAAAGAAAGATGCATGCTTCCTCTTTTCTTTCTTCCTTCCCCCTTAATGTCAAATTATAAAGGTTGATTTTCAAATCTTTTCTATAGAGTTATCTTCTATGGATTTTTCTGAACAAAATCACATTCTTAGGTATTAGCATTAGATGAAAATGTGGTGCTTAGAGACTCGTGAACAAAAACTCACTTGTCTAAGTATCAACCAAATATAATAGAATAATTTTATATTATCCAAAATTAATTGGGGATAATTAGGAGTGTTCTTCATCTAAAGTTAATTCTTCTGATTATTATCAAGGTGGTCCATGAGACTAGGAATAAAAATACAGGTGTCAAATGCTGGACTTCATATACCTACTGTATATTATAATAAAAATTTCATATTTACAGTTATATGTGACCTTACCAGAATTTACATTGGGATAGCATTTTGCCATCTACAAAGCATTTTTACCTACATTGGCTCATTTAATCCTCACGCAAGCTCATATATGTTTTATTATCCCCAGTTTTACACTTAAAGGTGGAGTTAAAGATTTACCCAAGCTCATGCAGCCACCAAACTGGGGTGCCAACATTTCAGTCCAAGTTCAGTCTTTATTTGTACTGCACTTCCCTGCCTCTCTGCCACTTATATAATTACTTTCAAAGTACCTTCAATTGAATTTTTAACAGCTTTATTTAAATATAATTCAAACACACACAATTCACCCATTTAGAGTGTACAATTTAATGTTTTTTAGTATTCACAGATTTGTTCAGCCATCGCTAAAAGCCAAGCTTAGAACATTTTCATCACCACAAAAAGAAACGTCATACTTATTAGCAGTCGCTCCCTACTCTCTCTCTAGCCCCTAGCAACGACTACTCTGCTTTCTTTCTCTATGGATTTGCCTATTCAGGACATTTCATGTAAATGCAATCATGCAATATGTGACCTTTTGTGCCTAGCTTCTTTCACTGAGCATAATGTTTCCAACGCGCATTCATGTTGTAGCATTTATCAGTACTTCATTTGTTTTTATGGCTGAAGGATATCCCATTGTATAAATGTACCATTTTTTGTTTATCCATTCATTAGTTGATGGATATATGTGTTGTTTCCACTTTTTGGTTATTGTGAATAAAGCCGCTATGGACGTTCAACTGCTTTTTCACCTATACTGTATCCTCAGTGTTTTTATGTTGCCAGTGATCACCTTCACCTGGCAAAAAGCAAGGTAGGTTCAAAGGCCAGCAGAGGAGTGTACTTGTGGCTCATTTGGGTATCTGAAAAAAGTTGAGTATGGCTGGAAGCCTAGAATAAAGATTTTAAATCAGAGAGGTAAAAGCTGAGGTTAGAGTTTTAAGAAGGTGTCAGATCTGGGGAGGCCTTAGAGACCACTTTAAAGATTTGATCTTTTTCCAAAGACCACAGGAAAGCTGTGGAAGAGTTTTAATCAGGCTGCTGTTGTGATCTGTTTGGACCTGTAGAAAAACCATTTTGGTTACATTGTAAAGAAAGATTTGTAAGGGAGGTAGGAAGACTTATCAGGAGGCTATTTCAACATTCTCTTTAAAAAATCAAGTCTATACATTCTCCTTACCTAAGAGCTGTTGTTTTATTTCTCTCTGCTACTGAGGCTTCTCTGCAGCTATAGCAGGCACAGTGTCCTATGATATAATTATTCAAAATGATCTAAAATATTTCTCCAGCCTATCTTGATTGTGGGAGGTAACCCTTTGGTTGCCAAGGAGCATTTCCTCAGAACTTTCGGTCTATATTATGATGTCAGAGCTAGGAAGAATGTCAAAGATCTCATCTTTTCACTTCATATTACAGAAAAGAAAATGAAGCTCTAAGAGATTTTCTCAAGATCATACAGTTGTGAGACATATGTCTCTTGACCTCCAGTAGAATATTCCTTCCACTATAGCATGTCTCTTTCCCAACTAGACATCCATCATTCAACAAGTATTTGTGGAATGTCTGTATGGGACGGTGCAAAGTACTATGGAGATTGGAAAGGACGTAATTCATTTTTGCCTCTGACAAGCCCTTCAAGAGATGAGGTTTATTTGTCTAAGTTTCTGGACAATGGTAATAGTATTTAGGGTCCCTGAAGATATGACACAATATAAAGTCCAGCATAATTTAGACTTTAATCCTGAGGCAAGACATCTACTCAAATCCCCACCTCACAGCTTTTTGTGAATAATAAATGAGATAATGTGTGTTATGTATCTTCCACAATGTCTGGCACATAGTAAGCATACAATAATGTTAGGGAAAAAAGTTCATTAAGGACGAGCTCAATAGGTTGTCAGGGAAGAGAGAGATCAATATAGGCTGGCGCCACTAGAGAAGGATTCATGGAGGTAAGGGCACTTCGAATTGGGCAGTGACAGATGAGCAAACAGTTTCCCTTTCTAGGGCTGTCAAGTAGTGTAAAGTTATTCGTAGCAAAGGAGTCTGAGGTCACCTTCTAGTAGTTGCCTTCTTCCTTTAGTGGAAATTTGTGGTTATTTGTAGAATAAATCATGGAGATTAGCAATGTGTTTATTGGTTATATAACATGATTCATAACTTGGAGGAAACAGGTCAGGAGACATTTTATGAACTTTGAATGCTTGGTTCAAATTTCCTCTTTCGTGGCCTTTTAAGATATAGTTTCTTACAAAATTGAAACAGTAAACTAATTCAACTTTCAGAGCTATTGCTGCATCCTTTTTCTTTACTATGTAAAGTAGTGGTATGAATTTGACCTCTTAACCTAGCTTATTTTATTCTAATGGAAAAGAGATTTGCTCACATAAAGAACATCAGTATAAGCATGATTGGCCATACCATCTAGTGGTAGCTTTGATTTAGGGCCAATTACCTGAACTATTACCATTTGTAGGCCTTGTCTATCAGGCTCTTCAATCCTGGTCAATGAAAATTCACTAAGTATTTGAAATTCCCTGTGCTTTGTATGTATTGCAAAGAAATCTAAAAGCACATGGTGATTCTAAGATTGCTCAATAAGCAGTTCAAAACTTAGTCCCTCTCTCCCACACCTTCCCCAATCCCCAGGCAATCACTAATCTGCTTTCTGTCATGGGGGTGATGAATATGTTCTTTGTGTGTGTGTGTGTGTGTGTGTGTGTGTGTGTGTGTGTGTGTGTGTGT
>NW_012148730.1:3095126-3114693 GCF_000956105.1 Propithecus coquereli
CACTTGAATGTTTATAGCAGCACAATTCACTATTGCAAAGATGTGGAAACAGCTCAAGTGCCCACCAATCCATGAATGGATTAATAAAATGTGGTATGTGTATACCATGGAGTTCTACTGAGTCACAAAAAACAATGGTGATCTAGTACCTCTTGTATTATCCTGGATAGAGCTGGAACCCATTCTACTGAGTGAAGTATCCCAAGAATGGGAAAAAAAGCATCACATGTACTCACCATCAAATTGGTATTAACTGACCAACACTTAAGTGCACACATAGTAGTAACATTCATCGGGTGTCGGGCAGATGGGAGGGGGAAGGAGGGGATGGATATATACACAGCCAATGGGTGCGGTGCGCACCATCTGGCGAATGGACATGCTTGAAGCTTGGACTCGGGTGGGTCAAAGGCAATATATGTAACCTAAACATTTGTACCCCCGTAATATGCTGAAAAAAAAATTTTAAAAACATAAAAAAAAAAAATTTTTACCGAAATATATTGCTCCTGTATTTTCTTTTCTGCTGTTTCTTGGCTCTGCCCTCTACTCCTTTAATCACCACATTGAGAAGTTGGTATAGGAACTCTGAAGTGATTGAACAACAAGCAGGCTCAGTGAAGATAATTAAGAATTTACTTAAAACAAATGCAAACATGATACATGTTAAACATTATTATAATTTTGATTACCTATATGTCTCATTTTATAAAAACTATACTTAAAATATGAACTAAGGAAATAGAAAAACTGGTGGTTGACCGTTCACCATCAAAGTTATTATCTTTACAAAAGGAATTAACCTAGATTTAATTTAAACAGTCATCATATCTGGCCATTTAAATTATATACTATAACTTAGAAAAAACTTAGTCTTTTACAAAATTTAAGGAACATTTTTGTTGCTTATAGTAAGGTGTACCTCTTTGCAGTTGTCAAGATATGAGTTGTATCTGATTGGCTAATGAAATCCTTCCACTGCAGAAATGCTTTTTGTGTTATTACCATTTATCCTAACTTCTACTTCATTCACTTTTGCCATCCTTCAGAAATATTGCTTTAGTTAGAAAAAACTATTGTGGATGAACACTTCTAGAAACACTATGGAGTCGTTCTTTAATTGTGAGCCCTAAACATAAGAAGCACCAGATCAAGTCTTCTTGTGTTATCTGCCTAGGACTGTGGGAAAGTTTTACCAAAGGAAACCCAAAAGTAGACATGTGGACACTTGGTCTTTGAGATTGCTTCCTTCCCAAAGGGTGTTGTTTTGTGCCAACCATATTGGCATTGTTTGCAAAATGGACTTTCAACCATCGGGGTTTGGAATGAGACTATTAACTCGTTGTTCATAGACTACAAAGTGTCTAAACAGATGATAATATCCATGAGTCACCATTCATCTTGGCTACATTGGAGCAGCAGCCTATGGCCAAAGGCAACTTCTTCTATTCTCAATTTCTCAGGCCTTTACCCATGGGGTTATTGATTTCAAATAAAGTCTCCAAATAAACCTTTCTACCAACGTTCCACATCTCTTCCTAGTATGGTATAAGTACTTGCATGTATTAATCTGTTTTATCTGAATGATTGCTCCTAAAACAACATAGTGATTCCAGTCAAGATCAGCTGTTTGCTGCTCTAAATCCTAGTGGATGTTTAAAGTTCATACACAGATCTTCAAGCCATAACTATTACTAGGCACAGTCTCCTTAAAGAAATCCATGAGTTTACCAAAGAGACTATGTACCAATTGGAGGCAATATTGTAACACTTTTACTTCTTTTTTTTTCCTCAGTGTGAATTTTCAAGTCAATCATAACACTTTTAAATTTAAATATTTGAGATTTTCAGTAACTCTGGAAGGGAGTTTAATAATCTAGATTATCTATTTTGCTTAGAAACTGAGTGACTTGCCCAAGACCACAAAGCTTCCTAGTTGCAGAGGCAGACTTGAGATTTCAGAGAATCTAGCTTAGTACACCTTTTTGCAGGGAGTAGAATGAATGTTTCGCCTCTGAAGGCTCTGAAATTATCCCTTTTTCTTCTATAGAACTTTTTGTAGAGCAATCTCCAATACCCCCCTTCTCAGCTTGCCAAAATATTTACTTCAAAAAATTTAACTAACTTTAAATTTTAAAAATAATTTTAAATGTATCTAGTCCTTTTTATGATTTTTAGTCCATTCCAGTCCAATATGTGATTTCTTATATTGGAAAATCTAGGTCAGTATTGAGTCTTTTGATACTATTTCTATTTTACTGATTAAGAAACAAAAGACCAGAGAGCTTTAGTGACCTGTCCAAGACATCACAGCTATTAAGAGTGGGAGATGGGGTAGAACAAATGGATAGAACTAATGTCTCCTGATATTCACCTATGGCTCTTTACACTAAAACCTTCAGCATGAAAGGGTTTTAGCATCCAGTATTTCTTCTGGTTTTAGCTTGCTGGTAATCATTGTGTCAGGGAATTATGAAATATCAGAATTTCCTTTTTATTATCAGGCATTCTGTACTCATGGGATTTCAGGGACATTAGTTATAAGCTACGCTTATACTACAGAGAAAGACATGGCAAACGTCAGGAATAGATGAAGTGATAGAATAAAAGCTGGTAAAGTGCTTTGATGGCAAAGGTTATGCAAGCGTGAAAGGAGACTCTCCTCACACATTCTGTCAATGGAAAAGAGGAGATTTTTGAAGTGCAATTTAATGGCCAAACAAAAGTTATAAGCTGACCAGAACTATCTGGATCTTAGTGTCCTCCAACTGGGGTATAAATTATTACATTGGAGTAATTTTGGTCTACTTTTTATCCAAGAAATTATGAGCAATTCTGTGTGCATTTGCCTGAATTATGACTCACTGGTGCTCACATAAAAAAAATGTCATCAAATACCTTTTTAGGGTCCTCAAGCAAAACTTATGGCAGATGAGCAAAAGCTTTTAACTGAATCTATGGCAAAGGAAAAAATGTATTAAATAAATAAATATCCATTGCCTTCATTTGGGGATAGCTCACTGACCTGCTCAGTGCTCCCTCATTCAGTTAAGTAGGTTTGAAATACCCGAGATCATTGGTGTGCAATCATCAAATATGTAATTACTCACTGAACCTACAGAGCAGCTGCATGCATTCCTACTTTTAAAGCACTACCACTTTGCTTTCTGAAAAACAATTCTGAAAGACAGTAATTCTTGTGCTTGCTAACAAGGATTTTTCTAAAAAACAAAACAGAACTTCAGTCGCTGCTGCTCTCATTGTTAACTGTGGTTTTAATCCGCATTGCCGTGAATATTTTAAAAAGCATTTTCATATGTTTATCAGCTATTTGTCTTTTCCTTTTATAAAGTTCCATTTCAAATATTTTGCTGAGTTTCCTATTTTTCTATCTTATTCTTATTTATTTATAAGAGTTCTTTATATTTTCTGGGTACTAGTCTGTCAGTTGTATGTATTGCAAATATTCTTATACCATTCTGTGCCTTGCCATTGAACTCTTTTGATGGTATCATTTGATAAACAGAGTTGTTCAATTTTTATCCATTATGTAGAGTTAACTACACTGAATATGTTTATTGACTATGATTCTTTGATGTTTTATTATTTATTTATTGTTTAAGTTACACAATTAAAACTTGAGTAGTCTTCACAAGACTATGGGAGTATATTGAATAAAAAATAATTGTCTTCTTTCAGTATTATTCCACTGCCCATGCAAAGCTAACCACCACTAGATATATTTCTAGACCTTTGTGTGTCTGTGTGTGCATATGTGTATGTGTGAGTATGTAAAGAGAGATAGTATAGAGTAGTCATTAAGAGCACAGATATGGGAACCAGATACTTGTGTTTGAATATTTTCTACAAAGCTTACCAGGTATGTGGTCTTAGATGTGTTGGTTCACCTTTTTCACTGTTCTCCTCTGCAAACTGAGGATAATACTAATATCTACTTACATGGACAAAAGCATGTAAGGCATTTAGAACAATACCCAGTCCATTAAAAAAAATAATAGCTAACATTTATTTAGCACTTACTATTTGCCAAGCACTTTTTATGTATTAATCCATTTAAGCATCCCAACAATTATATCCATTTTTAAGATGAAGAAACTGAGGCACAAAGGGGTTAAGTAACTTGCCCAAAGTGACACTGGTAGTAAATGGCACGACTGGCTTATGAAGCCCAGAGTTCACACTCTTAACTGCTATAATATATGCTAATCTTCCCCTCAAAAGTGTTCAATAGATGTTACCTGATATTACATATATATACAAAGATATGATTTAGTGTGTTACGTAAATTACACCAAAGAAAACATTGTAATGCCATTTGATTTCATCATTATACAATATAATAGCAATCTTTCCTTGTCGGTACTTTATTTTTTTAAACAGCTAGATGTATACCACAGTATGGTTGCCTGTAGTACAGTTAAACATTTCTTTGTTGATGGACGTCGAGGTGGTTTCTATATTTTTGCTATTGCAATGTGGCAGTGATCATCTTTATAGATGCATCTTTTGTGTTTGTGTGGAAATATTTCTGCAGGGTGGATACCTGGTAATAGGATTTCTAGGGCAAAGGGTTTGATATTTGTTTAAGTACTTGCTCAGCCAGGGCATCGCTGAGTAAACACAGGTTTTATATGTCACATAAAATTTACAATATAGATCTTGATAAACTTGCTTTCTAGAACCAGAATTTGTTGAATGTTCTTTGCTTGCTTCTCTCTGCTGTGACCAATTGCCTAGCTTTGCAAATCTCCTTTTATTTTCTTTCACATATAAGGTAACTTTCGAACAAATCCCATGATATATCTAGATAAAAATTTTATGAGCATCCTATTTCCTTTCTCTCTTCTTGGAGCCAACCTCAAAATGTCTATCAATTCATTTGTTTTATTGGTAAATTGCATACTCTCAATTTTGTTTTCTTTCTACATAGACACAAACCATCTTCAGTATCAGTGCAGTGCAGCCTCTATGTCTGCTCACCCTCCCCTTACTCCGTAAGCAAGTTATCAATCATTTGGGCAGCAGCATAAAAAATTACCTATCTGCTGAAGAAACAGGGTTGATTATGGAACACTGTAAAGACTCCTGTGGATTGCATTCTGCCAGCGCATCTCCTGGAAAGTAGAGACAAACATTGTGCAGAGTTACAGGGCCCAGTCCCTTTAATCGTTTCATCTGTCTGTGAGTCCTTTGGAGTAACACAACAGAATATAGCTTGATAGCTTCTTTCCCAATAAAGAGCCCTCTTTAACCTATCTGTTGGCCAAGAAATTATGCTCTCTTCTGATTTCATCCCTACTAAAGTAGCCTCCAATTTCTATCCTTTTCTTTGCATTTTAGTCAAGCTCTCTTAATCCCTCTTTGAAGGCTTGAATTTAACATGTTTGGGATGCATGTACCAGTGAGCGTAGGTGCACATTTTCAGGAAAGTGAGAGGGAAACGATCATCCCTGAAAACACTTTGGCAACATGGAGATTTTCTTGACCTTCTTTGTGGAGTACATCTCTAACCTGAATAGGTGAGTTTGTTTCCTCTTTACAAAAAATATGTTTATAGTATTTGAGTCTTTTATACAAGCCTAATAGCGGAATGTTTTGCATCCATTGTAATGCTGGTATACTTCAAGAAGAGGAGACAAACCTATTCATAGAAAATGATAATGAGAATGATTTATTGTACAGACTTGAGTATGTACAACTCTAGTATGTTTTCCAAAGCTTCTCCATTTTATCTTTAATCAAAAATTTTCTGGGTCAGCCAAGGTACCCAGTATAAATATTGGCTAAGGCTACAAAGTCCAAATTGCTGATGAATACTTTGAGCTCAGTGCATTCTAGGATTTCTAATTTCTTTCCACACCTCGGCATGAAGACAATCAGATTAAGCACTCTTGACATATTGGTTTGCCGGGGCACAGATGTAAAACTAAGTACATCCCATTCTTCATTCCTCACTCTTCTTCCTGCTACCCCAAACTCTTTGATCCAATGTGGGTCCTTGAGGGAAAAAGAGATGAATACAATGCTGAATTATTTAACTACCTAGAATCACCCAACTAAATCGCATCCTTGTCCTTAAGGCCAATACACTAATTCTATCTCTAACTCAGATCTCAAATCCCTACATGACTGCCTACCCTGAAAAATTGAGCTGACTATAGATGAGTTTTAAAAGGATCCATTTTTTTAAATAAAGTTTTTACTTTGGAATAATTTTAGACTTACAGGAAAGTTATGAAGATAGTACAAAGAGTCGCCATATATCCTACAGTGTCCCCCCTTGTTACACCTTACATTACCATGGGACATTGTTGAAAACTGCTGACATTAATATTAATACATTACTATTAACTAAACTAAAGGATATATTTTCTTCCACTCTAATTTTAGTTTAAACAAGCAATAGGGCCTAATCTTGGCATCCCCAATCTTAGCATTCTGATGGCAGAAAATACTTTGGAAAAATAAGAGTAAAGAAATAGTTTTAGGGAGAAAAGCCTCAAACACAACTGGCATAAACATCCCATTCCCTACTTCTTTTCCCTTAGACTTCATTCTTGGTCCTGTTACACAAGAGGGGGCAGGTTGGGATTTCTAGACAGAAGACAACCCCAGGCCTATCCTACTGCACCAAACACATGGCACAGAAGAAAAAAAATAAAAAAATTGGAGGGGAAAAGTAACAATATACCAGAAAGAAATACATTTTAAACATTTACTCTTTCCACTAAAAGCTACATCCCTTATTAAATGTGTATCTTTGATCCATACTAGAACAACCACAATGTGGAAGAGATTTGTGATTAGGGGAACCCTCAAGACTCCTTCACAGCTTAAGGTATACCACAAACAAAACTCTTTATAAACTGTTGTAAAATCATGATATAAATTATTTTCCAAATATCAATGGTCTAGTTTTGTTATAATAATATGCTTTCACTTAAAAAAAGAAATGTCATTCTTTTATTGACAACTTTTTGTCCACGGAACCAATGACAAGAAACTCAGGATTCTTTCACATAAAATACAAAGGTTGGAGGGACTTTTAGATCTCCCTTCAACTGGCAGAAAAGGCGACCTAAAATACTTCTACCATCTCTAATACAGTCTTCTCGTTTCTCCTTGAATTTTGACATCTGTGGGTAGCCTTGTTTGTAGGAAGGATTTGTTTTGTTTTGTTTTGCTTTCCTGCATTCAGCCAATATCTGCCTTACTATAACTTCCATTCTTTGGTGCTAGTAGATATGAAGCAAACACCCAAAATAATTTTCCCTTTTTCTTGTGACAAACATATATCTAAAGCTAGCTATTATCTCTTGTGCATAAGCCTTCTCTTTTAAGAGCTAAAATAACCCCAGTTCTAGTCTGCAAATCAATCTTTCAGGCATTTTGCTACTTTATCAAAGTTACCAATTTTAGCAAAATTACAACCTCATTTTTCTTACTGCATTAACACATTTTCCTTTTATTGAGAGACTATCTGCATGTCAGAGAGAACTGAGTTCAAACCCAGGTAGCATGACTCTGGCAAATTATATAATCTCTGAGGCTCAATTTTCACCTTTGTACAAAGTGGTATGGTAGTAGTGCTTATCTAAGCATGTTTGTATAAGAATAAAATAAGGTTATTTGGTGATTACCACTCAACTAGAATTCATCTATTGTTATTCTGTTTTTGAGGTTGTCATTTCATTGAAACAATTTTAACCTTAACTAATATACAACATTACAACAAATAATTTATTTTTTAAAGCATACCACACCAGCCCAGTTTTCTTTCCTTCTCAACCCTCAACCCCAACACATTAGAATCCAGGAAAATAAGAGGAAACTTCTTTGCAGAATAGAATAGGAAAAAAATTAAGAGAGAAGCAAACTAACCTTTATTAACTTTGTTCCCACCAAATTGTAATTTCATTAGATCTTTACAATATCCCTCTTAGTTATATATAATTGTGTCAATTTTGTTGTTCTATTTTACTTTAGTCACCAGTACTACAGATATTTGGTTGGCTTCTGCATTTTCTTTGGGTTGCTTATCCCAGGACAGGTACTTTATTTCAACTATATCAAAAAAAGTATAATTGAATTATTAATCTTATCAGGTAAAGTCTGGTTTCTAGGACATTTTTCAGCCAGCTAATATGATACAATCTTAGCATGGATGTTTATAGCATTGTTACTATTGTTCTAGTAATAAAACATCTTTAAAGCATGTTCCAAAATGGTCATAAGTTTTGAGGGAAACATCCAGCCTAAACAATTATTAATAGTCGCATAAATGAATTGCAATAGAGTTTTAAACTTGATTCTGTTGAATCATGAAACTTCAGAAATTGTTTGAGATTCAGACAAGTCTAGAATATTGGAAAATAATTTATTGGTGACATTTTAAATGATAGAAAATAAAAATGATTACAGTTTTTTAACCCCATGTAAGAAAGAAAAGAAGATGTGTGTTTTCCAAGCATCTAGACTGCATTTACTAAATATTTTTTTAGTGGAATCACAGGTAATTTCAAATTGTAGTTGCTTCAGCAGTATAAAGTGCATCTCACCTTTATTTCCACCTATAAATGTGCCTGTTTTGTGGGTTCTGTGCAGAGGCTCTGTTTTAAAAAAAAGGCAGCTTATTTGTAACAAAGAACAACATTCAGATGGTCAAAGGCGACAATTTCAAAAATGCAGGTGTGCAGACAAGAGGGCACCTTTAACTAGTTCCAATTTTGAAATTCTTTTCCCTCCTTTTATTTTGGGTCTCATAGAAATTGCCAGAATGTTGGCTATCCTGTCAAAAAAGCACGACGGAGAAAAAGGACAGTAGACATTGTCAAGTCAATTTTGGCTGTCAACCTAAGAAAACCAGCTACAACACTAATCAATGCCATTAATGGCAATCTGTCCTGGGAAGTGAGCAGGCTGCTAAATATTCACGAAAAGCTATTGGACAGTTCACAAGAAACAAATCCTTGTAATATGTAGTCTAGTGGTAGCAATCACAGTGACTCCCCACCTGGGGAATCCCCAGGTTCTAGTTAGTGTCTGTTTTGAACATGTGAGCACCACTGAGGTGCTAATTGTTGCTGTTTATCATCCTTGGCTATAAAACTGTAAAATCTAAGGAAGAGATATTCACATGATAATTACCATTCATTCCTTCAAAAGAAAAAGCCCTGAAGCAATTTACCTATTCCTACTAAGCAGAGTTTGACAAGCCATTTTTACCATGAATTTATTGAAAAACTATGTTCTTGGCAAAGTTTCCCAATCAGTGTGCCATGACAACTTGAGCTATTGTCAAAACACTGTGTGTGTTGAAATATCCTGAGTTTCTTTACCCCAGGCAGTTGCATTTTTGCCAAAATCTTTGTTTCTAAAGTCACTGCTTTCTGCTTCTGTCTGCTTCTCAGAGATAAAAGCCAATTAGTTCCTTTGAGGAACATAAACAACTGAATAGGGCAATCAGACAGTGGAGCTCAAACCTCTCCTCTTAAAGACCTGCAGGAGGACTAAGGGCTGCTCAGACTGTGAACTCCCTGCTCACTGGCCCTCACTGGTGCTGCTTACCTGGCTGTGCCATCAGAATAGGGTACATCCTGAAGCAGAGGGACATCAGGCTTACTTTAGCATCCCATAGGCAACTCAGGACAAATGTGCATCTCCCAGCATGGTTGGGCTTTGATCTTTGGGGAACTGGGGACTGGCCAGGTCCTGTGCGCCCAGGTCTCAACTGTGTTGCTAAGGGGCACTGAGGGGAGATTTGTGAACTAATCTCAGGGGGCGTGGGAGGCCACCAGGGTAGAACTGAAAAGAGAGCACAGTGTGGGTCCCAGCCATAGGCCACTCATGGAGCACCCCTCCCCCCACAGGAAAGCAGTGATATCAGCCTAGGGCAGGATCCTGGACAGAGAAGCTCCCAACCTGCAACGCCATTGCTGGGAAGCTTGGCTAGTTTGAGCTCCTGCCTGCCACCAGAGGCTGAAAAGAGACCGCAAAGCAGGGAAGGCGGGAGAAGAGCGAAACCCTCTCCTAACAATCAGATTGTGGATTTGAGATGGCCCCCACCTCCACAAGCAGATTTTCTGGCTTGGTGAATGCACCTCAGCCCCTCCCTGGTGGGTATCCCAGGAAGGCTGGGAGCAGAGATTTGACCCTCATCTAAACAACTACCTTACCAACTTTTTTGGAGACTGAGGGCAGGCTCATCCAACCCAGACTCATCTAGCCTCACTCCCTCACCCACCTCTGCTGTGGTGAAGAATAAAGACTCACCTAGAAGTCCCAGGGCCATATCTACCACATAGGGCATTCAGGTGCTTCTCCTAAGGGGCTCTAGCTGGTCACAGGTCCCCAAAACAACACTGCAGCTTGTTCCTTCTGGCAAGTGCCACCTACTGACAATGAGGTCAATTTGCACAGCCCTTTATAGCATTTACTGACTCAATCACACGGGATGTGGTTGATTCTCACTCACAAACATCACCTACTGTCTCAGAGATTAAACTGGGCGTGCCAATACAATTTACACTTTAAGAAGACCATAGGACATGGGAAAGAAAAAGGATCTCAAAAACCTCCATCCTCCCTCATCAAAGAAAGACAGGAAATCTGCCCACATACATAGCTCATAACTGCTACAGCCTACAATCAACTAGCAACTGAAAAATCAACACACTAAGGATACCTATAACCAAGGCATCCATCCAGAACCAAGACCCCCATCAAAGCACCCACAAGCAAAACCAAAAGTTTTTACCCAGCATATGCTACAGACACTCCCTTATGAGTGATGGGAAGAAGAAAAAAAAAGCCCCATCTAAACAAAAGAAAATCCAAAAATAAGAAGTGACAGCTTCCCCAGATGAGAAGGAGTCAGTGAAAGAACTCTGGAACTATCAAATTCAGAGCATAAGGACACCCCCAAAAGGGAACACCAACTCTCTAGTAATGGATACCAACCAAACTGAAAATATTGAAATGACAGATAAAGAATTCCAAATATGGATTGTAAGGAAGCTCAATGAAATCCAAGAAAAAATGGAAAACCAACTCAAAGAAACCAGAAAAATAATTCAAGAAAAGAATGAAAAATTCACTAAAGAGATCAACATATTTAAAAAAAAATACAACTTCTGGAAATGAAAAATTCATTTCAGGAAATACAAAACAGAGTGGAAAGTTGTAAGAATAGACTGGACCAGGCAGAAGAAAGAACTCCACAGCTTGAAGACAACTTCTTCGAATTAACCCAGTCAGTCAAAATTAAAGAACAGATGATTAAGAGGAAATGATTAAGAGGAATGAACAAAACCTACAAGAAATATGGAATTATGAAAAACAGCCAAATATAAGAATCATATTAGGGTGAAGAAGAAAATGCACAAGAGCTAGAAAACCTATTTCAGGGAATAATTGGGGAAAATTTCCCTGGTCTTGTTAGAGATTTAGAAATCCATGTACAAGAAGCTCATTGAAAAGAGGCAATCACCAAGGCACATAGTCATGAAACTGGCCAAAATCAACATGAAGGAGAAACTCTTGTGAGCAGTGAGGTGAAAATATCAAGTAACTTAAAAAGGAAAACCTATCAGGCTAAGTGCAGACTTCTCAACTGAGACCTTACAAGCCAGAAGGCATTGGGGCCCCATCTTCTGTCTTCTTAAACAGAAGAACTGCCAGCCTAGAATTTTGTATCCTGAAAAATTAAGTTTCATATGTGAAGGAGAAATAAAGACTTTTCCAGACAAGCAAACACTGAGGGAATTTGTCAAGACAAGACCTGCCCTGTAGGAAATACTCAGAACCTCATTATGCATCAGCCCAATAGACATCCACAAGAGTAAAACCAGCCAAAAGCTAAAGCTCAGAGCTCATGAAAACAAGAGCACAAGAAGCAAAACAAAGCAATAAGGTACTACCCAACAGGATGAACAGAACAGCATCTGATATATCAATTCTATCAGTCAACATGAAGGTCTGAATGCCCCACTCAGGAGACATAGCCTGGATGAATGGATAAAAAAAAATTGCAGCTCAAAATGCCCTGTGTCTCCAGAAAACACATCTAACCCAAAAGGACTCATACAGATTCAAGGTGATGGGTGGAAAATAATATTCGATGCCAATGGAAAGCAAAAGAAAGCAAGAGTATCCATTCTCATATCAGATGAAACTGACTTTAAATCAAAAATAGTAAAAGAAGAAGTTGGTCATTATATAATGATAAAGGGAACAATTCAACAAGAAGGCATAACAATCCTAAATATTTATGCACCTAACAAAGGAATGCCCAGATTCATAAAGCAAACCTTAGTAGATCTAGGCAAAGAGATAATCAGCAGCATCCTAATTGCTGGGACTTCAACACCCCACTGACAGAACTGGGTAGATCATCCAAGCATAAAATCTATAAAGAAACACTGAATTTAAATGGGACTCTAGAACAAATGGGCGTAACAGACATTTACAGAGCATTTTACCCAAAAAACTACTGAATATACTTTCTTCTCATCAGTACACGGAACATTCTCTAAGATGGATCATATCTTAGGCCACAAAACAGGTCTCAACAAATTCAGAAAAAACAGAAACCATACCATGTATTTTTTTAGAACACAGTGGAATGAAACTAGATATCACCTCCAAGAGAAACACTCAATTCTACACATAGTCATGAAAAATTAAACAACCTGCTGGTGAATCATTTCTGGGTCAATAATTAAATTAAGATGAAAATCAAAAGATTCCTTGAACTGAATGACAAAGGGTACACAAGCTATCAACATCTATGGGATTAAACAAAAGCAGTCCTAATGGGAAAATTCATAGCCTTAAATGCATACATCAAAAAGACAGAAAGATCACAGATCAACAATCTAATGACACATCTCAAGGAACTAGAAAAGGAAGAGCAAACCAAACCCAAAGCCAGCAGAAGAAAATAAATAACAAAGGTAGGAGCAGAACTAAGCAAAATGGAAAACAAAAAAATACAAAAAAAATCAATGAAACAAAAATTTGGTTCTTTGAAAATATAAACAAAGTTGATAGACTTCTTGCTAGATTAACCAGGAATAGAAAAAGAAAGGAGCCAAATAAGCTCAATTAGAAATGAAGAAGGAAATATTAGAACTGGTACCACAGAAATACAAAATATTATCTGTGAATACTATGAAAATCTCTACCCACAAAAACTAAAAACCAGAAATGGACAAATTCTTAGAAATGTACAACCTCCCAAGACTCAATCAGAAAGAAATAGAACTACCGAACAGACCAATAATGAGCAACGAGATGAAGCAGTAATAAAAAATCTTCCAACAAAAATAAAACCCCTGGACCAGATGAATTCACAGCTAAATTTTACTAGTTCTACAAAGAAGAGTTGGTACCCATACTGCAGAAATTATTCAATAACATCAAGAAGGAGGGTATCCTCAAAAACTAATTCTATGAAGCCAGTATCACCCTGATACCAAAACCAGGAAGAAACACAACAAAAAAAGAAAACTACAGATCAATATTCCTTATGAATATGGATGAAAAATCCTCCATAAAATACTAGGAAACCGAATTCAATAGCACATCAAAAAAAATAATCCATCAGAACCAAGTGGATGGGCTTCATCCCAGGGATGCAAGGATGTTTCAACATAGGGAAATCAATGTGATTCACCACACAAGCAGAAGCAAAACAAACATCATATGATCATCTCAATAGATGCAGAAAAAGCATTCCACAAAACTCAGCACCATTTCATGATAAAATCCTTCAATAAACTAGGCATAGAAAGAACATATCTTAAGGTTATAAAAGCCATGTATGACAAACCCACAGTCAACATCATACTGAATGGGGAAAAGTTGAAAGCATTCCCAGGAAGAAATGGAACAAGACAAGGGTGCCCACTGTCACCACTTCTATTCAACATAGTGCTGGAAGTCCTAGCCAGAGCAATCAGGTAAGAGAAATAAATAAAGGGTATGTGAATCAGGAAAGAGAAAGTCAAAAATTTTCTTTTTGCTGATGATATAATCTTATATCTAGAAAATCCCAAAGACTCCACCAAGAGACTCCTGGACTTGATAAAGAAATTCAGCAAAGTCTCAGGTTACAAAATCAATGTACAAAAATCTGTAGCACTACTATACACCAATAACAGTCAAGATGAGAGTCAAATCAAAGACTAGATATCATTCACAGTAGCTGCAAAGAAAATAAAATACTTAGAAATATATTTAACCAAGGAGGTGAAATGACTCTACAAAAAGAACTACAAAACACTGAGGAAAGAAACCACAGATGACACAAACAAATGAAAAAACATATCATGCTCATGGATCAGTAGATTCAACATTGTCAAAATGTCCACACTACCCAAAGCGATTTACAGATTCAGTGCAATCCCCACAAAATACCAACATTATATTTCACAGATCTAGAAAAATTAATTCTATACTTCTTTTGGACCCAGAGAAGAGCCCAAATAGCCAAAGCAATCTTAAGCAAAAAGAACAAATCTGGAGGCATCACATTACCAGACTTCAAACTATACCACAAGCTATAGTAACCAAAACAACATGGTATTGGCACAAAACTGGAGACATAAACTAACGGAACAGAACAGAGAACCCAGATATAAAACCATCCAGCTACAGCCAACTGATCTTTGACAAAGCAAACAACAATATACATTGGGGAAAAGAAACGTTATTTAATAAATGGTGCTGGGAAAATTGGATAGCCACATGCAGAAGATTGAAACAGGATCAATATCTCTCACCACTCACAAAAATTAATTCAAGATGGATAAAAGACTTAAATGTAAGGTATGAAACCATAAGAACTATGAAAGAGAATGTTGGAAAAAGTGTTCCAGATATCAGCCTAGGCAAAGAATTTATGAAGATGATCTCAGAGGCAATCATGGCAACAACAAATATAAATAAATGGGGCTTGATTAAACTAAAAAGCTTCTGCACAGCCAAGCAAATGATCAACAGAGCAAATAGATAACCTACAGAATGGCAGAATATATTCACAAGCTATGTATCCAATAAAGGGCTAATAACCAGAATCTACAAGGAACTCAAGCAAATCAGCAAGAAAAACAATCAACCCCATTAAAAAGTGGGTAAAAGACATGAACAGAAGCTTTCAAAAGAAGATAGACAAAAAGCCAATAAATGTATGAAAAAATACTAACATCACTAATTATCAGGGAAATACATATTAAAACCACAATGAGGTATCACCTTATTCCAGTTAGAATGGCTTTTATTAAAAAGTCCAAAAACAATAGATGCTGGCATGGGTACGGAGAGAAAGGAACGCTTATACACTGTCGGTGGGACTGCAAATTAGTACAACCTCTATGGAAAACAGTATGGAGATTCCTCAAAGAACTAAAAGTAGACCTACCATTTGATCCAGCAATCTCACTAATGGGTATTTACACAAAGGAAAATAAGTCATTTTATCAAAAAGACACTGTCATTGAAATGTTTACTGCAGCACAATTCACAAGTGCAAAGACGTGGAATCAACCCAAGTGTGTAGTAGATTCATGAGTAGGTTGACAAAATGTGGCATATGTATACCATGAAATACTACTCAGTCATGAAGAAGGATGAATTAAGGCCTTTTGCAACTATTTGGATGGAACAGGGGACCTTTATCCTAATTGAAATACCTCAAAAATGGAAGATAAAACACTACATGCACTCGATATTAAACTGGAACTAACTGATGAGCACACGTGCACAAAGAGAAGTAAAACTCAGTGGAAATCAAGCAGTGGGGAAGGAAGAGGTGGGTCTGGGTGAAAACCTATCTAACTGGTACAATGAATACTATCTGGGTGATAGGCACACTTATAACTCTGACTCAAGCATAACAAAATTAGTACATGTAACCAAAAACATTTGTACCCTGTAATATTTTGAAATTAAAAAAAAAGAATGGAAAAAAATAAATAAGAAAAAATAAGAGAAGAGCAATTTGTTCAAGGAAGTGGACAATAAAAATGTGTATTTAAGGGAAATGACAGTTAAAAACCTCACTGTCAAAATACTGTCTGGCTAAATGGGTTTAGAAACCAGTCTCCCTACCAGTTTGTTAAATTTTCTTGCTGATTCAATAATTTCAATAAATAGGCTAAATTTACGGTAAGACTTTCTATCCAAGCATGTAGTAGAGTAACTGAATAATCATAAGAGGAGCATATATTGGTATTGTACACTGGTTGAAAATTAACATGGCTACTATACCTTACATGAATTAAGCTTCTTAGGAACTTTGCAAGAAGGAAGATTATAGCTCATTACAAGGAAGAAAATTATTATTTCTATTATTTTCCCTCTAGATTCATTGACAAATTTAGACCTTTAGAATATGTTATCTCCAGTTGTTCAGGTTTTACCATCTGTTTGTATATTTTTCTTGGGGAAAATCACACACCTCTGATATATGTTTGTTTTAGAATATGTTTTCTTTGACTTGGAATAAATCACAATGTCCTGTTTCTATTGTCGTTTCACAAGGATTTCCACAACTACTTTCAAGATTTTTTTTAATATTTAAAGGGAAAATATCTATTCAAAATATAATTGAAATTTTATCAGCTGCAATCACCAAGGGAAATGTAAAGGTCTTACTCTTGAGGAGCTTAAAATAAAATAAAGGAGGAATGTCAAGGTCAATCAAAATTGGTACAATTAATATTGTACCACCACCACAACAACAACAAAAAGATTAAGGAGGATACAATACAATTACAATACAATTATAGTAGGTGTCCTGGACTGAATTCTAAAAGTCTTTGCCAGGCCGGGCACGGTGGCTCACGCCTGTAATCCTAGCTCTCTGGGAAGCCGAGGCGGGCGGATTGTTTGAGCTCAGGAGTTCGAAACCAGCCTGAGTAAGAGCGAGACCCCGCCTCTACTAAAAATACAAAAAAATTAATCGGACAACTAAAAATACATAGAAAAAATTAGCCGGGCATGGTGGCGCATGCCTGTAGTCCCAGCTACTCGGAAGGCTGAGGCAGGAGGATCGCTTGAGCCCAGGAGTTTGAGGTTGTTGTGAGCCAGACTGATGCCATGGCACTCTAGCCTAGGCAACAGAGTAAGACTCCGTCTCGGAAAAAAAAAAAAAAGAACCTCAATATTTGGGGTACTGTGATTGCTTCCAATTATTTTTTTCTGCCATAAAATTGCAATGTAACATCTTTGTGCTACTGCAACAAAATCCAACATCCCACATCTAGTTTTCTTCATGGCATGATGTTCATGCCAGGTCCAGATATGACTGTGTTTGGTACTTTTGCTGCTCTTTGCCTTAGAGGAGCCCTGCCATTTCCAAGCTTTATTTATGTGGTTGTCCTTTCCTCTAGGATTCTTAGTGAAGCTGATTTCAAGTGCTGACTTTCAATGACATTGATCCACAGCAGAATAGCACCCAGTCTCTCTCGACCTTCATGTTTGCCTCACACTCACTGCTAAAAAGTCATTCATTCAATTGGTTCAGGTTCTTGGTTGCATAAACAAGAACAAAGACTGGGTAACTTAAGTATAAAAGAAATGTGTTGAAAGGCTATCAGGAAGCTTACAAAATGGATGGAAAGATGGAAGAAAGAAGCTCAAGAAATGAACAGGAACCAGGGGAATTTTAGCAGCGAGAATAGTGTCAGAAGGATAGTCTCACTGGGTCGCCACACCACCACCACCACTACCAAAAACATTGCTTTCGCAAAACTTGATGCCAGCACCTCTTTCTTAATAGTTTCTACACTCTCATTACTTCTTTGTAATACACACTCCATCTTCATTCGCGGGTGTGGGCATGTAAATGAGGCTAGGTCATGTTCCCAGATGATCCTGGGCTGCCAGGGACTAAAGGAAGAAAAGAGCTTCCTGCGTTATCTTCTGTAGCAGGAGACAATCATCCAATCAACAGAACACATCAAGAGGAATTTCTCCGAAACAGGCAGAGGACTTGAATGCCAGGAAGCCATGCAAGTAACTAACAGCCATTATAGTGGTATTTAAGGGATTTTGCTATCTCGGGCAGGCCAGTTATGAAACGGTTGCTCAGCCCCTTTGATTAGTCTTATTTTCATTGTCCAATACCTTACAAAAATCTTTCCAGTTTATGGCACAAGAATGGCACCCTTCTCTAAGTTCCTGACTTGATAGATTCCCCTCCAACTTTCATGTTATTTTGCAAGTCTTCACAGGCATTGCAGTGCTCCAAATGTTTACGCTAAACAAAATAATACATTTGAAACACAATGCATTATATGCATAGCAATGTATGGAAACGATATAATAAATCTAAATTTGATTAAGCCTTTTGTGAATTTGAGGTCTTAGCCAGAATGGCTCTTCTACATATCCCCCACTGACTCCCAACAATAGGCTCCTTTCCTTTGATGATTTAAGTGGATGCCTCTACTTAAGCTACCTTCATTCACAGAATCTCCTACGCTTGTATTATTAATGGGATCCTGGAATGTCCTTAATATTGAGGCAAAGTCATGCCAATGTTGAGTATTACCTAAGCCAAACTCTAAATTTCCATATTAAAAGCACTTTTCCATTTGCCCCTATATCACACGAACCCTTTAAAAATATGTAGTGCTTCTCATTATTGCTTTAAAATAAATTACACTTTAAGTATATCAATTAAACTTTTTGCAGCTGTTAATGACTTGAAGAACTGGTAAAGCTTTATTTTCTGAGCTTTGGCTTGCTAAATAAGGTGGTTTCATTTTATATTAGTAATAAATTGGCAAAAAAACATTGGTTAATTAACATTGGTTAATTGAATCATTGTGGAAATAAACACTTGCATGCACCTCAAGACGAACTAAATGAGAAAACTAGGCTGGGATGTGCATTGTAAATTCTTACTAATAACGGTGATGGGTGCAATAATGCTCTCTCCCTGTCCACCTGATTCATCATAAAGCTTTCAAATCAAGATTGATTTTTTTCCTAACATTGTCTGTCACATTAATACTAACTCTCCATTAACACAACACAATAATTGCAGATAAGATTAAGTACATTTTCACATGATGAGTTCCTTTCTGAAACCATCTTTCATTATCATGAAAATGTAGACACCTGGCCCCAGGTGAGTATATGTTTTTATCAATACTCCTTATCATTTGAATCTGATCATAGAAATAAAAATGTAATGAGTTTTAGTAGTTTGATCATTTTAATTCTTTGAACATAATTAACATGATACAGGTCATTGAAAATGCAAACCTAAGACAGCATATTTATTTAGTGAAATCATTGGAGAATACTGGTTCCACCACTAAATATACTATCTTCTTTATATGAATGTGTCACTCGGGGAACATATGAAAACAGTGTGCAGGGTATTATGCTGGGATTTGATCATCAGAGACTATCAGTAAATTCTTTCTCCCTTCAACCACTGCTGAACTTCCACAACCAACCGTTTTTAGTTTCCAATTTGGACTCCTTTTTTCTAGTCATTTGATATTGATCTGATATTGGATCAAAGCCCTAC
>NW_012148730.1:3114743-3117427 GCF_000956105.1 Propithecus coquereli
AACACAGTGAGACTCTGTCTCAAAAAAAAAAAAAAAAAAAAGTCTTTGCCAGCATGCAGTTACAGATTGCATGGAAAAATGCAAATTTTAAAATGAACTCCATACTCAAAATAAACTCTTTGCTATGTACAGCAAAAGTACTCAAATTTTGAGGTCATGGAATTGCTCCCCAAACTCTACAAGTGTGTTTCAAAATTTCAAAAGGTACTAGTTAAACATTCCAATGCAACAGGATTAATCTTCAGATATCTAGAAAATAGATATCCTCATTGCTAGAAATTTCACTCATGCAAGCCATAGCCTTTTGGTCCCAACATAGTCATGGATGTATTGAGGTCTGAAAATAGGTAGGAAAATATTTACTCCACTCATAATAAATTGAATTTGGAGGTGTGTTAGAGTCTAGATACTTCTACAGTTTATTTCACCTCTGTAATCTGTTCCTTAACCTACATTTCCTATTTTTCTCATTTGTAAAAAAGAATAATTAAATCTTGCCTCGATAATTGCTCACTATTAACTACATTTTACAACATTATTCAGTTGACCAAGATATTTTCCTATGATAGCAATATGTTTCTATTTTTATATAATCTGTGATTATTGGAGACTGGGCTCATGCTAAGAATGTTCTTGTGGTCTTGTGGTGCCTCCACACTAACTGAAAATAGATTGTTTCTATTGTTCAGGTCATATTCCTAAATAATTTTGGTTATCATACAATAGGATTTTTTCCAGCTTACTTATTCATTATGAACAGAAAATTATGCTGGAGAGTGTTTTTCTTTTAGCTGACAACCTTAAGAATGGCTTTCTAGATGGAATTTGAGGAAATAATTCATCTTACAACAATAAATTTTCCTTCAGACAAAATTAAATAGAAAACTAAACATGTATTAAATGAATTAGAGACAACCAGCTCCAATTTGGATAGTTTAAGCTTCCCAAATCACCTGAATTATTCAAACTATCTGTCTCTGCTACCAAGGAACACCAGTTAATTGCTTAACAGTATTTTTTCGCTCAATAGACCAGGCTCTAAAAGACTTTAAATCAATCTAGTATTGGTCAATGGTAAAACAATAGAAAGCTGAAGTCTTCACTCTATCATTCATATACTAAACACATATCTGACATCACTTTTCATGTTATGAGACAAGATGTCATATGTCATCTTAAAAATTTTTCATCAGAGAATTTTAAACAAGACAGATGCATTTAGATATAAAAGGCTTCCAAGTAATTGATAAGTCTTAAGATGAATCATATTATACAAGCACTCCACTCAATGAAACCATGTTCTATGACTGAGAAAGGGATGCCATATTATTTGATAACAACTTTGAGTATGAACAGAAGCTGTGGTAATTTACTGATATGACATGGTTAGTAATTCATGCAAATAATATTCACTTATATTTTTAAATGGCTTTATATTTTCCAAATAATGTTTACTATTTACACTCCTTGATCAACATACAAGCACTAGGAAGGAGACAGTATTATTTTTTATTTTACAAATAATGAAACTCTGCTCAAAGAAGGGTAGTGACTTGTTTCAAGTACATATGGCAGAGCTGAGACTAAACCTTTGGTGACAGACTCCAAATCCTTTTTCATTCAGTGCACAGGGTGTTCATTAACTGAAGGTAACATTTACTGAGAGCATACTTTGTGTCAGACACTGCACTAAGACCTTTATGTGTAATATCTCATCTGCAATTAATAAACAAGGACATTGAGGCTTAGTGAAATAAAATAACTTTAATCAAGGTCATACAATTACTGAGTGGCAGAACCAAAATTTGCAGGATGATCCTCTGATTCTAATGCTTACATTTTTAACCAGTTCTTATTCTGTAATTTCTGTAATTTCTTCCACCATTACAGGAAGGATTTTAGTTAGGTATAATTATGTCCATCTTCTCTTTTCATCACACTATCTTAGAGGACAGGCATCTATCTCTATGAAATGCCATTTCATTTTTATTGTTGCTATTTTCAGTTTTCTCTTCTAAATACTCTCCTCTAACTCCTCAAGTTATATTTTCCAACCTTTTAATCATTTTCAATGGGCTCAAATAAATTCTATATGTTACTCTTGTTTCTCCTTTTTTACATTAACTTCTTTTTAGTGTGTTATCTAATCACACAGCTATATATATTCTTAATAAGGAGAATATAGAACACAAAGGAAAAGAACAAGTTATCCCAAATACCACCAACATAAGACAATAATGGTAATGTTTAAATTGTTGGACACGTAGAAGTAAAAATAAAGATTATGCTAGGTGTTTTCATATATTTAATGATTACAGCAACTCTTGGAGGTAGGTACTACTCTTACATCCATTTATAGATAAGGAAAGTGAAGCTCATGTAGATTAAATTATTTATTCATGTTCATATAGTATGAAGCAAATCGAAGATAGTAGGACTATATGTCTGCCTCTCCAGGTGTGTCCAGCTGGAATCACAATGTATAATATTGCTTCATAGCCTATGTTTAGCCTTCAAGTATATCACAATTGATATTCCATAATTTTCTCTATTCAGTATTCTATTTTCTCCCTTCAGTAATCTCTATTCAATAATCTTCAATATGATTTCCAATGGCAGGTTAATATTCTATATTAAGAATATAATACAACTTATTTAAAGAACCTCAATATTTAGGCTGGGCA
>NW_012148730.1:3120772-3126997 GCF_000956105.1 Propithecus coquereli
CTCTGTCTCAAAAAAAAAAAAAAAAAAAAAAAGAGTGGGCCCAGCAAGGAGTAGAACTGATAATACTTTGCTACATGCATGGAATGAAGGGGAAAATGGGAATAGTGTTTTAGGGTATCAATGGCAAGAAGCAGTAATGATGAGAATTCTGGGGCTATATTTCTGGGATCATTGGCGAGAGTGAATTCAGTGCTGTGATTTAAGGTGGGCAGGTAATAAACAATTAAATGGACTGAGCCAAACCCAAATATAGAAAAATATAAATTGATTAGTAGGTTCATTTCACCTCAATCATTTTCCTTGCTGTGTTGTGCTCACCTGTTCATTGGATCTTAATACATTTTCTGCTATTTCATTATTTTCAGCACATCAAGTGTGTTGCTTTTCAGCAGATACAATTGCTAGTTCTCACCTGAATACAACACTTGTCTTTGTGAGAAATCATCAACCCTTTTATGCCTATAGGGTAAGATTTGCAGCAGTATCATATCCTAGAAATATTTCTCCATCTCATATAATATATGATTTGCATGCACTGGGTATCCCAGATAATCCTAAGCAAAAGCTGAATAAGTCCACTTTTAAAAATTAGGTAATTAATATTCATTCATTGCATTCTTTAGTCAAATATTTTATTTTCTTTAGAAAATCTGTGTGTTTGACTAGATACACAGTGCCTATTTTGTGTCTATTATGCTGGAGACTGATAATATCTTTTTCTGCCAACTTTAAATCAGCATATTCAAAGTCAAATATTTTATATTTCCCTAAATCTACATCTTGTATTCCCTTATAACCATGAGCTGAGATTATCCAACCTGTATTAGATTCTTTCTTATCCTGTTACTCATATTCACCCAAACCCATCACACTTCTGATTGTGTTCAGGACATGCTACCCCAAAATATGGCAGCTGGCATTTGAGAAAACAGCAGAAGCAGGAAGGCCACTCTCACCTTCACTTTGCCATTCTTCCCTGAAGCTGGTCGTAAGATCCTCATTGAAGAGATGCCCTCCCTATACCCAGAGGAAAGGACCCGAAGACACAGAGATGCCAAGAAAAATCTAAACCAACAGGCCCTGCTAAGTTTCCCCCAGTTTATTGCCATTAATTCAGACTCATTTGTCCTCCAGTCATATTTCCTCATCACTGTTCACTCTTCATCAAACCTAAGCAAAAAGTATACAAATTTACCTGATTTTTTGAGTCTTCATTTCCTAAGGCCCCATGCCACATAAAGCTTATTAAGAAATAAATGTATATACTTGTCTCTTGCTAATCTGTCTTTTGTTATAGGGGCCACAGTCATGAATCTAGCAATAGGTGAGGAAAAGATATTTCTTTTCCCCTACACTTCCAAGCTCTGTTGATTCTACTGCTGAAATTACATTCTCACACATATCTCCCCTTTCATCTACTTGAGTTCAGATCCTTATTATCTCCTGCCCTAGTTCAAGTTCTCATTATCTCCTACTTGGATTGTTCCCCTTGCTTCCAATCCATTGTTCACAGAACTGTCAGAGAGATCTTCACAAAGAATGATCTGACCAAGAAACTCACTAACTTAAAAGCCATCTGGCTTACTCATAGTTTTCACAGCTTGTTCACACAGTCTATGAGGTCCTTCGTATCTCTGGCTCCTGACTACTAACATCACCCCAATGTAGAGTCCATTTCATTAGTCTTGAATCTCTTCTGGCCACTGAAAAACATTACTAGGGTCTGAATCAGGTTGAAGCAAATATCTGTGTCATTGTGGAAAATGCCACCATCTGTATCATTCTGCCTCCTGCTACCTTGGCCTGAAATTCAGGAACACACTGGCAGTCTTTGTCCCCATTTCTAGGCCAACGGTATCAGTTGTACTCCAATTATACTCTATTTTGGACTTAGTAGGTCTGCTTCTTCCACAGTTAAGAGCATCAACTCTCCCCACATTCTACTAGTAGATTTGAAAAAAATCCCCAAGCCTTCTTTGAGTTTCTCATACACTTTCCTTCCAAAGGGATGTCCTACAGCTCTTCTGTGGTTTTTGCACATATATGGTACAAATTAGGTATAATTTGAAAAACTTCAATTAATAACCACACACACAGATTTTCTTTATACTTTTAGAAACCTCTCATATAAATTATCATTCACAACTTAGCACCTGTTAGAAAGAATGCTATGCTATTCTATTTAACATAAAACACTAGTATTGTCTACCAATGAACAGCTATGTGGGAAAAAGAATATATATACGAATATATATATGTATATATATATATACATATATATATATATTGAAAAGAAAGAAATTGAAAGGAAGAGAGCAAGGAGGAAAGAAAGAGAGCAAGAGAGAAAGTGAGAAGCTATTTAATTAGAGAAAGAAAAAATTAGGTTAGATAGGAGACAGAACTTCCCAACCGTACAGAAAGTGCTTAGTAAAAGGGATTTGAAATCTTTTTTTAGGGTTTTTCCAGTCCTTTAGATAGCTACACATCTGACTTTCCCCAGGGTTCTTTTCAAAGGACTATTAGAATTATAGGACCTTTCTTTTTTCTTTTGCGTAAGGTATTGTTATGGTTATTCTGTTTTAAAATAATGCATACACACACAACATAATCTTAAAAACATAATAACTTCAAGGAAGAAAAAAACACACATAATTTCATCTTCCAAAGAGAATTACTATTGACATTTGAAGATATTTCCTTTCAGGCTTATTTGCATGCGTCACTTTTATTTTAGAGAACATTTTTTCTTTTTAAAATTAAAATAATTTTCCATTTTGTTTCTTAAGGTAAAACAGTGCTTGTTCATTTAGAATTTAGAATTACAGATAAAAAATGATAAAACAAGCACATGGGAGCATTTTAAAAGAACACCGTTACTTTCTTTTATAGAAGAAAATGGTAAGTCTTCTTTAGCAGAAATCTAAGAATTTACAACTGAAATATCAATTTAAACAGTATTAGAAACCTTATAAAACTCAGGAAGTGATCCACTACTACAGTTAACATATTGACCTCTTAATATTGCCTTATGACAAAAAAAAAGTTGGGAGAGTTAAATTGTTTCATGAAAACCTTTATCCAGAAATTATTCTCTCTTGAAAAATACTTCAGGCAAACTGCCTATAATGCAACATTCAAGCATTAAATTAAAGGTCAAGAATATGTTAATGAGAAGCATGCAAAGTTCAGAATCCCTTCCTCTCTGCTGACCGACTGTCTCTTCTTCTAACTCTGCTTTTTGTTCCTACCGTTGGCTCCATAAATACCTTTTAAATCTCATTAATTCATGTTCCTCTCTTGCTTTCCAACTCTATTGAGAAGCAGAACAGTTCTAGAAATCATGTTCACCATAACTCTGGGAACTTACTGAATTATAACTTAAAAATGTTATTCCCCAGTCGCATTCCCTTTCTCCATCGTGATGCTGTTCTCCATTGAGACTATAACTGGAAGATGCCAAATACATAACTTATCTACCACCACTCTCCACTTCTACACCCACGTGTAGCCTCAGAATCATTCTTAACATAGAACTCAGGAAACCACTATTTCTCAGTGGAATTTGATACTTGAAACTTTCTTATCATTCCTGGAAGCTCATTAATTAAACTGCACAGAAACAGTCTATTAAGAAAATAGACATCCTTCTTGTTACTGGTTATACCATGTGACCAAATATGGCTCTGGCAGCCTTTGAGACAGAGGTCCCACTTGCTTCATGTAGGTTTCTCTCCCTCTCACTCTGTCTTCACATTAGATCAGTTACTGCTTGTGTATTCCCCTCTTTTCATTCTTAACCTTCTTTTATATCATTCTGCTACTTTACTCTTTATTCCAGCATAAAACATATTTATTCCCTTGATCCCAGAAAAAGGTAAGTTACTTTCTGTCTGTTACTAAATTTCCCTTAATATCAGGTCAAAACTTCTAAAGCAAGGATATAGATTTTTCTTCTGCAATAAGGGCCAAAGTAATAATGGCTTAAAAATATAAAAATTTATTTCTCACATAATGGTCAGAGGGAAAGTAGTCCAGAACCGATACTGGCTACATGGTGTTCAGGGATCCAGGTTCTTTCTTCTTAATCTGCCATTGTCAACACTGAAGCACTAGCTCACATCTCACATGGCTGCTCTAGCTACTGTCATCATGTTCACATATTAGCTAGCTAGATGGAGAAAGAAAAATAGAGAGCTTGACCCTTTTCTTAGTGGCAAAACCCAGAAGTCTCACACATCACTTTTGCTCAACTCTCGTTGTTAGAACTTAGTCACATGCCATATCTGACTGGAAGGAGTACTGGGAAATGCAGTTTTCACCTAGATGACCTTCTGCTCATCTAAAACATGAAAGTTCTATTATTAAACAAACAAGAGAAGAATGCATATTGAAGACAAATAGCCAAGTCTCCCAAACTACTTTTTCCTGGACTAGCCGTCTCTCTGAACTCTGGTCAAAGAATTTCCCTGATGTTTTATTTGCTTTGTTTGGAATATACAGCATTAGCCCATACCTACAGTTCTTTTACTCAATAAGCCTGCTCTCTAAGTATCCTGATTCTTTCACCTTGAAGGATTAATCCCAGACTTCGTGCTTATTCATCAGAAGGGATGTGATACTAGTGAAAAGGATATGGGTTATGGAGTCAGAGATCCTAGATGAAGGACCTTGGGGAAAGTATTAAAATCTTTCTACCTTCTCCGCCATCCTTGCAGAGTTGTAGTGAACATTCAATGAAATAATGTATGTGAAAGGCTTTGTAAGTTGGAAAACTCTGTTAATATGCTTGTGACTCCTCCATTTCTTAGTAGTATTTTACAGCTGTGTCTCCTCAGCATTGTCACCCCATAGCTTCCTAATTTTATCTTCCACTCAGTGATTTACTTCTCTAGGGTCCCAACTCTTAGCTCTTATCTCTCCTTATCATTGGCAAAGGCACAGCTCAATTATCTTTTGAATTATTTGGCCCTAGAGAGATTAGGGAGACCTATCCACATAGGATTTTATTGGGGCTGAGTTTTTAGTTGCCTTCATGTTATAGAATAAATGGCATGATGTTATTCATTTCACAGTTAGTGCTCCGTATCCTGTATGAACTCTACTTTGGGCCTACCTAATTAAGGCTTGGGTTTGTAGTGTTCTTTCTAATCCCTGATGGTGTTTAATCTTCACTTTCCTTTCTTGGGTCATTTTATATTCATTTCAACTATTTAGCATAACTAATTTTGGCCATATATAATTTTTTTCAAATTATAGCAATTCTACTAGTAACTATAGCGACGTGTTCCCTGTTCTCAATCAGAAAAGAGAAACTTCAGTTCACATAAAAAATTTGTTTTGTTTGCTTCAGAATAAACAAGTATTCCTATCTATGCTAGTGCCCGTTATGAAACTGATAACCTTATCTAGGAAGGGTCATAATAAAAAATATGCAGGGTTTCATATTTTAAGGAAATGGAATGATGTGTTACATTAATCATGTTCTCATAAAGAGCTGATCATGGATTTAAAATATGCTACTTTATAATTTTTCAGGCTTTGTTAGAAATAGATTAGAGCAATGGGTTTCAGGCATGCTCTAAAGGCTTGCTGGCATTATATAGGTTAGCATTAATGATTTAGAATATACTTAAAGTGTTTATGCTTACAGTAAATGAGAAATATAAGCAAGAGAAAAGTAGCATCTACCGAAGGCCCACTCTTCACTATATTCTATACTACTTCTGTACATGATTTTAATTAAACCTTAACAGCAATCCTGAGAGGTAGGTATTATTAAATCTTCCTTTTCATAATAAGGAAAATGAGATTCAGAGAGATTAAGCATATTACTTAAGTCACAGAGCTAGTAGGCTCAGCACAAACCCCAATCCACCTGCTCCAAAAGCATTATTCATTTTTCTGGATCATACCGCTTTCTGGAAACACATGAAGGTAAAACATGAAGGTGTTATTATTTTAAAATATGTTAAGACTTCGGTTTGCAACTTGCAATTTGTAGCTTTTGTAGTGAAAGAATGAAGTTTGCATATTGTCAAACCATGTAGTAGACAGTCTATTCTCTTCACAATTTACTGCTGATTAAGCTTTCAGTATAATAGCTGTCAGATACAATTAAGGAGTGGAACATTTTATAATAAATATTAGAAATACAGTTTTTCTTATGTATATCAATTAGATTAGATTAGCTTATACACTAATCTTCTAAAAAGAAGTGGTTGATAA
>NW_012148730.1:3137562-3140200 GCF_000956105.1 Propithecus coquereli
AAAAAAAAAAAAAAAAAAGAATTCAATACAGCAGTTTTAAGGAAACAGTGATTTCCAAGATAACACAGAAAGCAATTCAAAAATTTATCACAGAAATTTAACAGAGATTGAAATAATAAAAAATCAAACAGAAATCTTGGAACTGAGAAATATATTTGCTGAATGGAAAATATTATTAGAGGCTCTCAAGCATAATGGATCAAGCAAAGGAAAGAATAAGTGAGCTCAAAGACAGGCTATTTGAAAATAAACAGTCAAAAAACAAATAAATAAGAATGAAAAGGAACAAAGATTGCCTAAAAGATATAGAAAATTACCTCAAAAGACCAAATTTAAGAATTATTTGAAAAAAAAAGAATTATTTGTCTTCAAGAGGAAGTTGAGCAAGAGCAAGGGCTAGAAAAATTATTCAAAGAAATAATAACAGAAAATTTTCCAAAACTTTATAAAGATATAAATATCCAGGTATAGGAAGGTCAGAGAACACCAAACAGATTTGACCCAAATAAAACTACGCAAGGCATGTAATAATTAAACTCTCAAAGGCAAGGACAAAAAGAGGATCCTGAAGGACCAAGAAAAAAACAGCAAATAATATATAAAGGAGCTCTAATTCATATGTCAACAGATTTCTCAACAGAAACCATACAGGCCAAGAGGGAACGGGATAACATTTTCAAAGTGCCACAAAGAATATAACATACCTAGGAATCAATTTAACTGAAGAAGTGAAAGATCTATACAAGGAAAACTATAAGACACTGCAGAAAGAAGTTGAAGAGGAAGCAAAAAACTGGAAAGAGATTCCATTCTCCTGAACTGCAAGGATCAATATTGTTAAAATGACAATTCTATCCAAAGAAATTTATAAACCCAATGTAATCCCCATCAAAATGCCAATGAGATTCTCCATAGAAATAGAGAAAAACAATGCTAAAGCTTATATGGAACCACAAAAGACCCTGAATAGCCAAAACAATCCTGAGCAAAAGAACAAAGCTAGAGGCATCACACTACCTTCCTTCAAAATATACTATAAAGCTGTGGTAATCAAAACAGCATGGTACTGGCATAGAAACAGACACATAAACCGATGGAACAGATTAGAGAACCCAAAAATAAATCCACGCATTTACAGCCAACTCATTTTTGACAAAGGCACCAAGAACATACAATGGGGAAGGGACAGTCTCTTCAATAAATGGTGCTGGGAAAACTGAATAACCAAATGTAGAAGAATGAAACCAGATCCCTAGTTCTCACCATATACAAAAATAAAATCAAAATAGATTAAAGACTTAAATCTAAGACCTGAGATTATAAAACTACTAGAAGAAAACACTTGGGAAATACTATAGGACATTGTTCTGGGCAAAGATTTTTTTGTGTAAGACCTGAAAGTTTAGGCCACAAAAGCAAAAATAGACAAATGGGATTACATCAAGCTAAAAAGCTTCTGCACAGCAAAGGAAACAATCAACAAAGTTAGGAGACAACACACAGAACAAGAGAAAATATTTTTAAACTTTTCATCTGACAAGGGATTTATAAGTAGAATATATAAGGAGCTCAAACAATTTGATAGCAGAAACACAAATATTTTGATTAAAAATGGGCAAAGATCCAAATAGACATTTCTCAAAAGAAGACATACAAATATCCAAGCAGATGAAAAAATGTTTAAAATCATGAATCATCAGATAAATGCTAATCAAAACAATGAGATATCATCTCCCCCAATTAAATGGCTTTTATCAAAAAGGCAGGGAATAATACATGCTGGTGAGGATGTTTGAGAAAAGGGAACCATTGTACACTGTTAGTAGGAATGTAAATTAGTAGAATCACTATGCAGAACAGTATAGAGGTTCCTCAAAAAAAAAAAAAACTAAACTAAAAATAGAACTACCATATGAACCATCAATTCCACTACTGGATATATATTTTTTAAAAAAAGAAATTGATATATTAAAGATATATCTGTACTCCCATGTTTATTGTAGCCAGTATTCACAATAGCCAAAATATGAAATCAACCTAAGTACCTATCAATGGATGCATGGATAAAGAAAATGTCCTATATATGCAATCTTGTCATTTGCAGCAACATGGATGGAACTTAAATCATTTTGTTAAGTGAAATGAACTAAGCACAGAAAGGCAAATACCTAATGTTCCCACTCATATGTGGGAGCTACAAAAGTGAATCTCATGAAGATAGAGAATAGATTGGTATTTACCAGAAGCTGGAAAGGGTAGTGGGGAGAAATGGATGAAGAGAGGGTCAATAATGGGTACAAATATACAGTTTAACAGAAGAAATAATACCTAGTGTTTGATAGATCAGTAGGGTGAATATGGTTTACAATAATCTATTGTGTATTTCAAAATAGCTAGAAGAGAATAATTCAAATGTTTCTAGCATAAAGAAAAGACAAATCTTTTAGGTGATGGATATCCCAATTTCATTGATTTGATCTTTACAAGTTATATGAATGTATTAATTTATCACACATACCCTGAAAAAAAAAGCCAGATAGTATGTTTAAAATAATGCATGCTAAATATACATTTAAATTTTTTTAAACACCTGTAAAAAAAAAATAGATGAGCTAAAGACATAAGGAAACCTTAAATG
>NW_012148730.1:3140250-3142345 GCF_000956105.1 Propithecus coquereli
ATGCAAAATGCACTTAACTGGGTCTAAGTCCTAAAATTTGAGTTATAATTTCCAAATATGACTAACCCAATGTTTATTTTATAGATTAATATCAAAATTCTCTAAATCTTAAAAAGTTCAAAAGAAGAATAAGTTTAGGTTTAAAAGACAGTGTAAACTTAGAACAATCAGAGATCAATTCCAAGGCCAGGAGATCCCTAAGGTCCCTTCCAACTTTTTCATTTTAGCCCTAGGATAAATGCCAGCTTCTCCCTCTTCTGAGCATACAGAGCATGTAACCTTTACATGTTAAAGCTCTGATCATTTTAATTTTACATATCCTGTAATATTTGAAGATTCAAAGAAAATAAAAAATTCCCCTTTTTCAAACTTGCAAAGCCAGAATCAATAATGTTATGGCTCATTTTCCTTTGGTGAAATATACTACTGGCTAAACTGAGAGCTTACCGCTAAGTCACAGCTCCACTCTGGAGAAACCAATCTTGGATCAGAGTGACTGTTGGTTAGATGGAATGACCTCAGACAGAAAAGCACTGAAACTGGTCCCGATTTCTAGAGTCCAAAACAACAGTCATGCCCACTATGATAATTCAGTGTAACTAGGGCCTTAACAAGCCTAATGTGCCTTTGAATTCAAAAACAATAGAATGATGTATAATCTGGATGGGGTACTGATCTAGGGCATGTTAAACTACCTTTAATAGGATTTTCTTCTTACCTAGGTTTAGGAGTTTGCAAAAGCAATTTAATCACACAGGTGTCTGGTTACAGCATGACCTCTTTCCAACATAACAAAATGCAGAAAGAAAAAAGCTCTTCTCCCATAAAGAGGCCATTCCACATAGGATGGAAGAGATCTCCATTGAAAAGTCTCCAAGATGAATTCCAATAGACGAAGTTTACCTATCTTGTAATAATGTAACATTATTACATTAGAAGCAGCAATATTAAGTGGCCTTGCATGTGCAAGAAATCCTTTTCCATTCTAGGGTTAAGACCTTTTCATATTAACTTCAAGCACTTTCTTCCATGTTACTACTCAGAGAAAAAAGAACAGATTATCTTTTAAGGTTATAAAATCCTTATGAGTATAAACATTCAACATGAAGGTTTAAATCCCTCTAAATATCCAGCAGATCCCAATGTATGTGAAATTACTTCATATGTGGTGTTGCTTTCACCTTCTCTGCAATCTTAACTCCTTGAAATAAGTTATTCACTTTCTCCCCAGATCAGGAGTATGAAAATTAAATACAGTAGAAACTTATATTAACTATTTGCCTCATGAGTCAGTCCATTATTTTTATACATTCCATATGAAGACAAGGAAATAGGCACAGAGCATTCACCTAGTGCTTCACCTAAGCTGTGGTGAAACCAGGCTTTCTTCCCAATAGCACCAATGCATTTTGGTTCTGTACATGATAGAATAGATGTATACTATGGCATGAGACAAAGACATGTGCTATTGCCACCTACAGAAAGGGGGTGGGGTGAGCCAAAATGAACAAGTGAACTTAGTCTGAAACCTTTAATGAAAAGCTTTACTCTGCTTCCTTGTGGGTGGCAAACTGGTCTGACAAGCTTTACTCTAGCAATCAGTGTAGATTTTGACATTAAACCAGAAAGACATGATGACATTTCTAAGTTCACCAACACTAAAATTTCACAGGTAAACTGTAAGAATTGCAAAAAAAGGAGAAAGGGTGTAAAGAGCATAACTATGCACATAGTTTCTGATAAATGTCACCCTACCATCCCTTGTTATGCTCTAACCAGAGGGCCTTTGAATGATGTGAGAAAAGCAGGGGGGGAGGGTTTGTTCCCAAAAGTCTCATCGACTTTTGAAGGCAATATTTTGCAATCACGCAATAAAACTATGTATTATAAGTTCGTGAGGACAAACCTTATTTAAAATGAAATATACTCAAAAATGATGATAGGCCAGACGCGGTGGCTCACGCCTGTAATCCTAGCTCTCTGGGAGGCCGAGGTGGGTGAATTGTTTGAGCTCAGGAGTTCAAAACCAGCCTGAGCAAGAGCGAGACCCCATCTCTACTAAAATTAGAAAGAAATTAATTGGACAACTAAAAAT
>NW_012148730.1:3143081-3144990 GCF_000956105.1 Propithecus coquereli
AAGATAATTATAAATATATAAATGCAGCAGCTGTTAATCTAAATTTGTGTACAGGTCCACTGTCAACTGGTCTTTGACAAAGGGGCAAAGATAATTTGATGAAGAAAGGATAGTCTTCAATACATGCTGCTGGAACAGCTAAATATTCACATGCCAAAAAATGACTCTAGACACAGATCTTAAATCTTTTACAAAAATTAACTCAGAATGGATCATAGCCCTAAATTTAAAACTCAAAACAATAAAACTCCTAGAAGATACCATGGAAGAAAATCTACGTGACCTTGGGTTTGGTGATGACTTTTTAGATATAACGTCAAAACCACAACACATGAAAGAAAATATCGATAAAGTAGACTTCATTAAAATTAAAACTTCTTTTCTGTGAAAGATACTGTTAAGAGAATGAAGAGACAAGCTACAGACTGGAAGAAAATATTTGAAAGATATGTATCTAATAAAGGACTAGCATCCAAAATACATAAAAAACATTTTAAACTCAACAATAAGAAAATAAACAACCCAATTAAAATATGGACAAAAATCTGAACAGATATCTCACCAACGAAGATATACAGATGGCAAATAAGCACATGAAAATATGTTCAAAATCATATGTCATAAGGAAATTACAAATTAAAACAACAATGAGATACCACTATACACCTATTAGAATATCTAAAATCCTAAATACTAAAAGCACCAAATGTTGGAGAGAATGTAGAGAAATAGGAACTCTCATTCACTGCTGACAGGAATGCAAAATGGTATAGATACTTTGGAAGACAGTTTGGAAGCTTTTTACAAAACTAAACATATTCTTACCATATAAGCCCAGCAACAGCACCCCTTCGCATTTACCCAAAAGAGTTGAAAACTTATGTCTACATAAAAATAAGCTCATAATGTTTATAGCAATTTTATTTACAATTGCCAGAACCTGAAGCAACCAAGACCTCCCTCAATAGGTGAATGGATAAACAGTGGTATATCTAAATAATATTGTAGAATAAATGCAGTGTTCAAAAATGGCAGTATAGAAGCAAGCTGGCTTCACTACCCACTTCACACTCACAAAAAGCCAAAAATAAATATACAGTGCAGTGATTATCACCAGCAGTATCCCAGAACTCAAATATGAGGATGAAACAGTTCCCAGGACCACAGAGAAGTAAAAAAAAACTTGAAGCACACGGTATGGGAATTTGACTTCCATATCCATGACACCCTCTCCCTCCGTCCATCTGGCACCAAGCGTGAGAAAGAATTTCCCCCCTCACAGTTTATACTTGGAAACAGTGAGATTGAGGTGGACAACCAGATTCCCCACAATATTGAGTTCCCTGGCAGGAGAACTGTCCCTACCTCAGCCCACAGGAAGCACTTGGAGAATGCCTGAAGGGAGAAATATCCCCAAGGACAGAGACAAAGGGGGGAGGTGGGACTACCCCATTCCCAGCCCTGGAAACCTGTTCTGTAACTCAGCCAAAGAAGATACCAAATGAAAGTGACTGTTCAGCAGCACCATTCTGTTAGACAGTTCCCCTGAGCCCAAAACCATAGCCAGACTTCCCACCCAACAGGGATATCCTCTTTGGGGCCTTATCCATTAGGATGAGTGGCATTCTGATTGGTTATTAGAACCAAGGCAAACCTAGGCACCATTTAGTGACAAAAAGGAGGCAACAACTTAGTGTAAACAAAAAAAGGCAATAGGTAAATTACCAGGAATCTCTAAGCAAACATATCCAATAAAAAACAAAACCAGCCAGACAAAAAAGATTAGAATAAATAATTAATCCTTCAATGCAAAGACATAGATGCACATCCACAAAAACAACAGAAAACAGGAAACCATGACCTCCTCAAATGGACAAAGCAAAGAACCAGTGACTGATCTTAATGAAAC
>NW_012148730.1:3148004-3162483 GCF_000956105.1 Propithecus coquereli
AAAGGCTAAGTTTTATATGATTCCAACTATATGACATTCTGGAAAGGGCAAAACTATAGTGATAGCAAAAAGATCAGTGATTGCCAGGGGTTTGGGTGGGAGGAAGGGATGAATAGGTGAAGCACACAGGAAGTATAGGACAATGAAACCATTCTGTATGGTACTGTAATGGTGGATATATGTCATTATACATTTGTCAAAACCCATAGACTGTATAACACAAGGATTTGAACCCTAATGTGATTTATTAACTTTAGTTAATAATATCAATGTATCAATATTGGCTCATCAATTGTAACAAATGTACATCAATGCAAGATGTTAATAAATGAGTGAAACTGGCTGTGATAGTGGCTGTGGTGAGGGAATATATAGAATATCTCCATGCTTTCCACTTATTTTTTCTGTAAACCTAAAACTACTCTAAAAAATAAAATCTATTAATAAAAATAGTATACAAGGATGTAGTGACTGAACTGAGAGTTTCTTGTGCTCAAAGTCTATTTTTGCAAAAGGTAAGTATAGAAAGTAGGCATATGCTGATCATATCTGCATAGTAACACATATTTTGTGTAAGAAAATAGCACTGTGAAAATTGATTAAAAATAGAAAATCTATTAAGTAGTCTGTTTCCAGTGAAAATATCTCTCTAATATTTATAGAACAGCTGTATAACCCTGCTTATCTGAAATTACATCTTTTAAAGGTTTTAAATGTGATGATTTCATACCTCATTTTACTAATCAACTTATGCATTTGTTGTATGGTAAATGATGTGAAAATATATGAACTATATATCCCTGTCTAAATCATAAAATAAAATTTTTTTTTCCCTAGACTCATTTTCTCTTAAGTGTTTTACTCAGCTGTCTTGTCTGCCCAAGGGTACTCTATTCAAGCTTAACAAACTACAGGTTCTCAGTACTCTCTCCTGAATGATGCCAACATATAAGATCTATCTTTTTTGAGTCAATTAGGGTATAATCCTATGTATAACTTAATTTGATCTCATTAAATGCTCATTGTCTTTAATTTTAAGGACCACTGGTCCTATATACTACTTTCTCAGGAACTGTGTCTCACGATGTATTCAAGACATTTCTAACTTAAATTCTCAGCTTCTTCAACTTTTCCTTACCTATTTAAATAACTATTTTAATTTACTCAAATCTACCAGTTTTTACACAAATGAATAAATGAATGAAAGTAGATGGCTAAACCTCTGTTGATTTATAAAAATAAGTGAAATTTGTAGAATATTTATTTTCAAACTAAACCTGATATAGTACACATATGTGTATCCACTGACAGTACATGTGTGCATCGACTTGGAGGCAAAATTCTGTACATTGAAGGATATTGTTTTGAAAAAGGCAGGCTCGCCACAAATGTTTGTGAGGCTCAAGTTTAGAGCACAAATAGACGCCACAAAAATTTTCGTAAATATTTTAAAGTTATTAATCAACAAACTATTAAATAGAATATGACCCTCTACCTAAAAAAAATTTAAAAAGTGCTTTTATTCAGAGTGAAAGTTTAAATATCATTCATTAACCCAGGCACCTCAGGCTTGCAGTGGGATACAGGGCTCTCATCCCATGGGGGAGTAACACGAGGAACCAGAGAGCCCCCAGCACTGAGTGACTAAATCTTCTTTGGGCAACTGGGAATGCACGCATGGCTGAGCCCATGCTGAGTGACTGAGCCTGCCTCAGGTGAGGGGTGCACACTCGGGGCTTAGACTGCCTCAGACAGAGTGGCCACTGGCCCAGCTCAGAGAGGAGGATGGTCACGGTGCCACACCCACAGAGAGGAGGACGGTAGACCAGTGGTCCCCCCATCAGCTCCAGAGTTGAACAGGAAGACCATGGCCCCTTCCTCCCCACCATAGGAGCTCCAGGAGTTCTCTGTGCTGAGTGACCCCCTTACAGCGCTGGAGGCATGTCTCCCACCGGAGCAGCAGGGCAACCTCTGTTGGTGACCTTCCTGCCCACAGGGGTTTGCTTTGTCCACCTGCTGATGGCACAGGTGGTGGGGTGAGGAGGCATGTGGGAGAGGTCCCGGTCTCAGGGTCAGGCAGCTAGAAGTCCTAGCCAGAGCAATCAGACAAGAGAAGGATATCAAGGGCATCCAAATAGGGGCAGAAGAGGTCAGATTTTTTCTCTCTGCAAATAATATAATCTTTTATCTAGAAAACCCCTAAGATTCTACCAAGAGACTTCTGGAATTAATAAATAAGATCAGTAAAATCTCAGGTTACAAAATCAACATACACAAATCAGTACCATTCATATATGCCAACAACAGTTAAACTGAGAACCAAATCAAAGACTCAATATCTTTCACAATAACAACAAAGAAAATAAAATACCTAGGAATATATTTAACTAAGGAGGTAAAGGACCTCTACAGAGAAAACTATGAAACACTGAAGAAAGAAATAGCAGAAGACACAAACAGATGGAAAACCATATCATACTCGTGGATCGGCAGAATCAACATGGTTAAAATGTCTATACTACCCAAAGTGATCTACAGATTCAATGTAAGTCTTATTAAAATACTATCATCATTTTTCACAGATCTTGAAAAAATAATTCTATGCTTTGTATGGAACCAGAAAAGACCCCATATAGCCAAAACAACCTTAAGCAAAAAGAACAAATTAGGAGGCATTAATTTACCAGACTTCAAGCTGTACTACAAGGCTATAATAATCAAAACAGCATGGTACTGGCACAAGAAGAGAGACATAGACCAATGGAACAGAACTGAGAACCCAGATGTAAAACGATCCTCATGTAGCCAACTAATCTTTGACAAAGCAGGAAAAAACATACACTGGGGAAAATAATCCCTATTCCATAAATGGTGCTGGAAAAATTGGATAGCCACATGTAGAAGACTGAAACAGGATCCGCACCTCTCACCTCTCACAAAAATCAACTCATGATGGATAACAGCTTAAACCTAAGGCAGGAAACCATAAGAATTCTAGAAGAATATGTTGCAAAATCTCTTATAGACATCGGCCTAGGCAACGAATTTATGAAGAAGACCCGAAAAGCAATCACAGCAACAACATAAATAAATGGGACTTGATCAACTTAAAAAGCGTCTGCACAGCCAAAGAAACTATCATTAGAGTGAAGAGACAACCTACAGAATGGGAGAAAATATTTACACTCTATGCATCCAACAAAGGGCTAATAACTAGAATCTATATAGAACCAGGAAAATCAGCAAGAAAAAATCAAACAACCCCATTCAGTGAACAAAGGACACGAAAGGAAACTTTTCAAAAGTAGATATACTTATGGTCATGAAACATATGAAAAAATCCTCAACATCTTTATTCATCAGGGAAATGCAAATCAAAACTACAATGTAATATCACTTAACTCCAGTGACAATGGCTCTTATCAAAAAGTCCCAAAACAACAAATTTTGGCATGATTGCAGAGAGGAACACTCATACACTGCTTATGGGACTGCAAACTAGTACAACCTCTGTGGAAAGTAATGTCGAGATACCTCAAAGAGCTACAAGTAGAACTACCATTTGATCCAGCAATCTCATCACTGGGCATCAACCCAAAGGAAAAAAAGACATTCTATAAAAAAGATGTCTGCACTCGAATGTTTACAGCAGCACAATTCATAATTGCAAAGATGTGGAATCAATCCAAGTGCCCATCAATACATGATTGGATTAATAAAATGTGGTATATGTATACCATGGAGTACTACTCAGCCACATAAAACAATGGTGAACTAGCACTTCTTGTATTATACTGGATGGAACTGGAGCCCATTCTAAGTGAAGTATCACAAGAATAGAAAAGCAAGCATCACATGTACTCACCATCAAACTGGTACTAATAGATCAACACTTACGTACTCATATGGAAGTAACATTCATCAGGTGTTGGGCAGGTGGGAGGGGGGAGGGGGATGGGTATATTCACACCTAATGTGTGTGGTGTGCACTGTCTGGGGGATGGACACACTTGAAGCTCTGACTCAGGCAGTGCAAAGGCAATATATACAATCTAAACATTTATACCCCCATAATATTCTGAAATAAAATAAAAAATAAATATAATTCATTAAAAATACAAATTATAATAAATGTAAAATTTTGAAAAATTAAAATAATTTTTGGCATGCATCCTCTAAAAGCATTTTCTCTAAATAAATCCAAATAATGAATTAAAAGAAAAAGATAGAGTAAAATTATAATGTGTGAATACCAAAGGTTTAAATCAAATTTTAAATTTAAGCTAAAATTTTACATAATTTTTGAAAATGAAATATGATTAAAGATTTTATAAAAATAAAATGATTTGCAATTCTAGTGAGCAATGTTTATATAGTTGCCAACATAACACATGTCATGTACAGACCTGCTTACATATAAATTTAAGAATAATATAGATCAATTAATACAACAAAATATTCCTGAGCTTCTATGTGTAATTTTGTGAATACCATGTTAATTTGCGAGTACTTCTGGAACCATGAATTAAAAAATCAAGAGAAGTAATAAAATGGACATTGGGTACTTCTGGGAACTACTAGAAAATAATACTTCATTATACAATATCTATTGCACTCATGCTATCTAGGAATAAGGATTGGATAAATTATTTTATCTTTCAAGCACTTCTGTTCAAATCCTTCCCATACCCATCTTTGATAGTGTCATAACCCAAAAAACCATGGCATCTGGATGCAATTGCCTTTTATTTGGAACACATAAAGAAAGAGATTTGAAGTGATTCCCTATAGTCTGAACAGTTGGTCATGTGAGCAGAAGTTAAGATTTTCAAGTCCTATTATGCCAGAATAGAGCCTCAGATCCTAAGTGACAGAGGCACACATATGTTCTTTAATATAGTTATTCAAATATGTTTATATATATGTTTGCATGTGCAGCCCAGGGAAGGGGGTCTGCATTAATTACTTATTGCTGCATAACAATATTACCATGAACTTTGCAGCTTAAAACAACACACATTTATTATCTCACTGTTTCTGTGGGCCAGGAATCCAGGCACGGCTTAGCACTGTTCTCTGCTTCATGGGCTCAGAAAGCTGCATTCAAGATGTCAGATGGGCCTGCAGTTTCATATGAGAATTGAATGGCAAAGAATCTACTTCCATGTTCATTCGATTTGTTGGCAGAATTCAATTTTTTGTGGTTATAGGACTGCAGGCCTCATTTTCTTGCTGGCTCTTGGCTGCAAGCCCTTGCTGGCTGTCAGCTGAAGGCCACCCTCAGCCCCTGGAAGCCGCACAAAGTTCCTTGCCATGCCGTGTTCCCCAACATGTGTGTTTGCTTCCTCAAAGCCAGCAAAGAAGAGAGAAATTCCAGGAAGATGGGTGCAAAAATCTTATATAATTATGTAATCATATGTATGTAATCATGTACACATCCCATTGTCTTTACTGTATTCTGTTCATTAGAAGCAAGTTGTAGGTCCTGCCCACATTCAATGGGAAGGATTGCAAAACTTGTGGATACCAAGAGGTAGAGGTCATGAAGACCAGTCTAAGAGTCTGTTTACCACAGGGTCTCTTGTGTTTGGGTCTAAGATGGTACTGAAAAAGAGTATGGGCCATTTTTCATTGTACTGGATTTATCTAAGTAATTCTGTTATAGATTTTTTAATCATATTGATTCTTTTTCCATTTTTTCCCTACTTGCTATGGTATTTGTCTACTTTTCCAAAACAGTCAAGATTCCATGTATTCATTCATAAGGGGCTCTGGCCATTAGGAAGTAGAAAAAGGTGGAGGAAAGGGAGGAAAGGCAGGGAAATAGAGAGAGAAGAAGGAGGAGGAGAAAAAGGAGGAAGAGGAGGAGGAAGAGAAGGGGGAAAATGGAAGGAAAAAAGGAAGGAAGGAAGGAAGGAATGAACGAACCACCTAAAAAGTAGAGAAGGACACTTGGAAATAGGGCATCGATCATAGAATGTGAATGCTGTCTACCATAGTAGGTCAATACAATCTTCAGTTTGGACAGGTAGTGATTTGGGGCCTCTGTACATACAATTTATAAGAAAATTTTCTAGAGGTTAATATTTAAATTCTCCTTGTACTTCATGGGATATGCCAACAAGGTCAAGTTACCCTGTTATCTGATTACCCACTTGAACTGACATTGTCCTGCTTCCTAGAAACCTTTTCTCAGTCAAGACAGAAAGGATGATTGTTTGCTCACTCAGCTATCAGGGCCTGGTCATGGGGATCTGCCCACACATACAAAGATTTGGATAGAAATAGAGGAAATAATTATAAACAATATGTCATATACATCATAATGGTCATTCTTCATTAATTGTCATCTCAAAATTGATTTTGCTTGTGACTATTACCAATTTTGAAATCTCAAATTCTGAAACTGCCATAAAACTCAGCATCGGCCTTAATAGAATACATTTAGGCTTTGTATTTTTATATCCTTCCACTGTTCAGAAATGGTGACATATCAAATCTTTAACTATGCATTTAATAGACTAAATTATATATCAGATGTGTACAAAGAACCTCAAGGCACCCAAAAGAAATGCTGAAACAAAAGGAGCATAAAATATATATGAGATTGCACATAACCAGTTTGATTTTAAGAAGGACTAAGTGCTAAAACCTCCCCCACAGTCCCTCTTCAAATCTGACAGTGCTTCTATTATGCACAGATTTGAATTGTCCCCATTTATAACCTTATGGTTTCTAAATCCAGTAGTTTTAAACAGCAAATCAATCATGAAGTGCAATGAGAGGTCACGGGGAAGGTTAGAGTAGTTTAGTTTCATGGTTGTATGAAAAACAGACCATATTGCTTCTCTCAAGAGCAACCCATGATAAATAACCAAATTCATGCGACCCACAAACTTTAGGATTGGAGTCTGATCAAGTATTATGTCCTGGGCAAAGGAGTATAGTAGAACTGACTAGTTATACAATTTACAAAAGTGGAAAATGATGATAAAATACAAATATTTAACTGAAACTATAAAGCTACCATTATAGAATACTTTGGAAACATGGCCCAAAAAAGAGTAATAACACTTATGTAAAAAGCCTGATATTTTTGACTATTATTATAGGATCTTGGAGCATTTGTAGAAAGGTTCCCAAGTGTGAGACAAACTAAAATTAGTGAAGATAGACTGAGAGTAAATTTAGTTCATTTACAAACTAAATGAATATAACAGAAGGGAATAAGTCCTCATAAATCACTGCCGTCAGAACCTTGCATCAAGCCCCTCTTAAATTTGACTATTATTTTGTGTATATACCAGTACTTTTATTTCCTAAAAAATCATTGAGGTATCATTTATCAGCTGAAAAATATTAAATAAAAACAATATTTCTCTAGTGAGCAGAACAGAATTCCCATTGTTTATTACCATTTAAGCAAATTTTACTTTGTTGCTTAATTCAAGCAGAGTAACCAAAACTATTATTCGATTTATATTAATTAGCCAAAAAAGGCTTAATTTTAGATGATTATTATTAGAAAGTACTATAGCAATAGCTATGAGATATAAAGGAGTGTGTGAGATTGAATATCTTCCCTTATGGAGCTTAACAAACGCATACTGCTGTTGAGCTTGTCATACATTTATTTTTAAGTTAATTATTTAATTGGGCTAAAGATGAAGATAATTCATCTTGTAAAATGTATTTTTCAGTGTTTGGAATTAGGTGCTTATCTGCTGCCTTAGTAAAGAATAGTAACACAGCAGGCAAAATGAAGAAGGTTAAGTTGCATTTAAATGAGTTTGGCCCAATAAGTCCCATGTCCTGTTTCTCCATGGAGGTTCATTCCATTATAAATTTAATTAGAAACCTTTACTTTTTAATGTTGAGAAAAATCATTTTGATATTACTAACTCTCTATGTAGGATTTTCAAATCTTTTAAATGGCTGATTTACAGTTACACTAAATCGACTTTTTATTTTTAATATGCCTAGTAGGATGATGCTATAAAAGCTTTTAAGGAAGCCAATGAATCTTTTGGAGTAGACTATATGCTGTTTCAATCAGTCTGTATTAAGCCATGATTGTCATAAGTACCAAATGAATTAATACAGTGAACTTTTGGGCACTAAATTAGGTGAAAGAATAGTTGGCAGATACATATTTACGATTAACCTACATAGAGAAATGTACTTTTAAAAATTTTTTTACTGAAAATGATAGGATTTCTATTGTGCAAACTGTGATTCTATTGCATTTGCGTAATGATTTGCAGTTGTTGAAAGTTGTTAGGCATTCTAAAAGCCAAAGTATGAATGGCATTACAATCTACCTAAAATTTACTGCATTCAGTAAAGGGCTAAAGCACTCAAGCTTTGAAACCATCTACTGCAAAGACTGTTTATTCCCCGTATAAAATCTTACTGTATATTGTGTCCTCAAAGATATAAGGGCTGCAACCGAGCAGACTGCTAAACATCTCAAATATTAATTTATTGGCTTCCAAAGCTGTGCTCGCAAAGCATACAGAGTAGCAGATTAGGAGTTGGTAAGAAAGAATAAGTGAGATTTGACAATTCTATTTGAATCTTCTGTGGTTTGGAATTGGAATATTCTAAGGCCACACAAGCTGAAAAAGATATTTTGAGCAAATAGCTTCATAAAGCAGGTTTGGTTTTAAAAGCTGGAGGGATTTCAAAAATTCATTTTATTCTTCAGAAATAATTAGAAGTGGGAAGCAGTTTATTGAAAATATCAGAAAATAGTGCAAACTTCCCACAGGCGAGTATCTCACTATTGTCTCACCCTCATGTGAACTGCAGCCTATCTGGTACAGGTGTTTCCACCTTCAAAATGCACATTTCTCCCCCAGCCTCGGCATTTCATTGTTTATTATAATAATTTGGGTGGCAACAAAATCAGGTTGTGAACATTTTACAGTAGCTTTTCAGAATGAGTTATGAACCATGCCTCGGAACAATTTGCATTTGAGTAAGAGATATTTTCTGGTGAATTGACATCTAAGAGTGTCCGGCATAGGGGGTTAGATGAGGAAAATAATGCTAAGAAGAGAGAAGCAGGAATTAGCTCCCTGCACAGCCTTGGTAACAGAAAGAGCCTATCGGAGTAACACATAGCAAACAGTCTATTTTCAAATAGAATAATTTCAAAAGAATGGAAAGAAAATGCTCTGTTACTTTAATGGCTCATCCGAAACCCTGGGGTGAAGAAATGAGCAAAACAAGTGATCAGACAACAAAGGCTATCCCCAAACTTTGAGATTTATTAGTTTACATTCAGAAATGTCTGCTTTGATCTCACTTTTGCATTTTTAGGCTAGTCATCCCCCTTTCTTTAATTTATCCTTGCACTATCTCTCCCATTATTTATATATATTTGAAGGGAATTTAATTTTTTCCTATTGAGGATTCCTTAGAATTCAGACACAGTGCCTTTTCCCACAGAGACCTCCCATGCCCAGAAGATCACCACTTTAAAAATACATTGATCTAGAATCCAAGAAAGAGAGGTGACATCCTCCAGACACAGCCACATATTGCCAGCACTAAAGAAGCCACGCTGAGGGTTAAAGAGAGAATGGCATTTCACGTCTCTGTCAATGTCTGAGAACTAAGTTCATTCCTCTTCTGATAGGGAGGGATATTTTGCTGGGTTGTTTGTAGGTTTGCTTTTGCCAATGATATTTTCTCAGATTTCTATCCAGCTATCCTTTCTCTATGACCTTTGTGTTGGTGCAATTTGGATTTGATTTTCCAACTAGCTCAGTTACCTCATGACCAGTCCCCAGAGCACACAGTCCCTTCACTTTTCTGTTTTGTAGTGCCAAAACCTTCATGCCTCGCTGAAAACTGCATAACATTAAACACATGCTGCAGATATATGTTCAAATTAGAGATGTAACAAACTATCCATTGAGAATCCACTAAATCACTGAAGCAACAAACCTGCAGATCCAGAGTTAGCACCAGTAAATTACAGTCTACAATATACTTCTCCTGATGATAAAAGTAAAACATATTTTATTTTAAAATGCTGACAATAACTCCTGAGCAATCAATACCTTTCTTGCAGAAGGAAAATGGCACAGCCTCAACTGCTACTGTACATACATTGAAAAGGACAGATGAACCAGAGATGTGAGCCCTTCGGCAAAGCCCAGGTATGAAAAGTCTTTGGAACCTGGCACTTAGATTGGATTCAGCAGTCAGCCCTTGAACTCTTTGTGTTACATGCACTGAGCTTCTCACGTTTGACAGCATGTTGTCTTGCAAGCTTGAGGGATGTCTAAAAATCAAATGCCAGGACTCTACTGACAAAAGTGTGGCTTTTCCTCACCTCCCTTTCCAGGGATGTGGGCTTAGTTTTTGTAATAAAAACAGAGCAGCAGCAAGGTAATACTATATAGGATACTGTATGGAAAATACGTATTCCTGAAGTGGCAAATCCCTTGCTGATGAAGAGATGTTACTAGTGCAATGAAATATAAACAAATAATGGGTTTTTTTTGTTTTTTTTTTTTTTTTACCAAAAAAGAACAGAAAGAATGAACCTCTCCTAATGGAATCTGATTCTATAAAAACATTTGCTGGTGTCTTGTACCTCTGTTGTGCATGGGATGGGGGTGGGAGTCAGGGGAATGGTGTGTTAGAAAATAGCATAAATATAGAAAATAAAACTTACTGGTGGGGAAAAAGGAGCACATAGAAATAGAGCTGGGCTATAAGCATGTAAGAGTGCCCCTTATTTATAGAATGCACAAATCTGAAATGTCTGAATTTGTGATCACTGCCCAGTTACATTTTGAAAAGGAAGAGTTATTAGTAATTTCTCTAGATGAAACTTCAGCACCTTTAACTATCAAATGGTTTATTTTAAAAACTCAGGTTATTTTTCTAGTTGTGCTGTCTCCACATCTGTGAATGTTTGCAAATGCTTTCAGGTTTGGGAAATTTACTTTGCAACTTGAAGTGCCCTCCATGATTCCAAACTAGATACTTCTATTTATAACACTGGATGAATCGTTTTCTATATGCACATCCTTCAGGGAAGTCTGGCAACTTTTAGTTTTATGGCTGATGGCAATCTGTGTTGGGGCATAGAAAATGACAAGAATCTGCATGGTATTTCAAATCGGGAGTCTACCCAAACAAGGATCAAAAATAGCTTTAATAATTTTTCTATGCAAAAAAGAAATGTATGAACCTGAAAACTTCAAAAAAAGAAAAGTTCTATTTAAATTACTGCTATGAACTAGCCCAAACTGATACAATTATTTCATAGCTTCCATACATAATAAGGGTACACTTTGAGCTAGGCATTGGACTAGCAATACATCTTATTTTAAACAACAAATAAGATATCATCTTTGATCCCTTTATGGTTCTGTCACCTATGAATTTATCAAAAGAAATGTTATGGAAGCAATTCATATTTGTAGCCTACATGGTCTCTGTTCATTTAGTTGTTCAATTATTCATTCACTCAATGTTTATTGAGTTACTGTTTTTATCCCTTTATGACCGTATGACAAAAGGTATTTTCTCTGCTCTCAAGGCACTCGTGAACTTGTGAGAAGGCAGGCCATTAGACAACTAACTATAATAAGAAAGGTTAGTTAGCATGCTATAATAGAAGTTGGAACATGAGAGTTCATGAAGCTATGCGGGAAATTGCAAGTAGTCTGCTGTGCCTAGAGCTTCAAGAGCCTGGAGTGGAAAACAGTGGTTAGATGAGGGACTGAAGCAGTTAAGACCAGACTATAATCGAGGCTTAAATGGCAGAATAGGAATTTGGAGCTTATCCTATGTGCAGCGGGAGGCCTTTGAAAACTATTATGTAAGGGAATCACATGATCGAACAGAGATTTTTTTAAATGTAAGTCTTGAAACTAGGTACAAGATAGTCTGGAAAGACAAGAGATAAAAGATTAGAAAAAGATTAGAACAGCACAGGAAATTCTTAAAATAATTCATGCAAATATGATTCAGGGCAAAACCAAGGCAGTGGCAGTAAAAATGGAGAAGTGGGTCCAGATTTGGGGCATATTTCAGAGATCAAACTGGCAGGATTTGAATACATGTGGCTGTGCCGTTTCCTGGTGATTCAGAGGGTTCTTTGGGAGAGGAAGGCCTGAAAAGGACCATGGGATGCTATTCAGTGAGAAAGGAACACAAGAGGAGCAAAGCATGTGTAGGGGGCAGAAGATAAAGGATTTGTTTTTTACAGATGTTGACTTTAATGTGTCTGTGTGAGAATCAAGTAGAGATGTCAAACAAGCAGTTAGAAATAAAAGTCCATCACTCGAGAAAGAGATGAAGTAAAAAACCTCTGGTGATAAGAGTTTCCATAAATCTATTCTTCACTGTAGAGTGTAGCTCTTTAGTGTATTTTGGGTTTTTGTGAGAAGTTTTTCTCAATTTTCATCAGTTTCATTCTAGTATCTGGAAATTCAGTAAATTAAAATTGGAAAAAAAGTAAATTATGTCCTCACCTTAGTCATTACTTCCTATCAGTCTTCAATTTTTAAAACAATGTGTCCAGCCCCTTGGGAGGTTCCTTTTATTTCTTTGCTTCCTGTCTTTAGCTCACTGATAAGAATTGTCTGATGTTGCAACAATAATTTCCAATCAAAGGTAGGATGTTTTCTAGCTCATTGATTCCTCTCCTAATGAACTACATAACTCTTTTCTTTCTTTTCTGTCTTTCTTTTCTTTTCTTTTCTTTTTTTTTTTTTTTTTTTTTACCTGAACAATGCATTGGGGAGATACCTTCAAGGAATAATTTCTGTTGTTGACTCCCAGATTCTTTCTTGGGTTTCTTGTGGGTACAGTTTAAGTAATATTTCCCTGAGGCCATTCCTTCTCATTAAGCCACTTTGCATTGTCACAAGGCCTTTCTAGGTCTCTCTACATCTCTTGACCCTTTAACTGCCCAGAAGAGCTTAAGGACATCTGCCAGCTCAAAGACTACCTCAACATAATTTGTAAAACATTAACTACCCAGATCCCTGGGGAAACTAACTGTTTGTAATTCTCTATTTTAGAAATGCCTATTTGTTTCCTAAATTGAAGACAATTCTCTATTCTGTAGTGAATGTGGTTTGTTTGTTTCTTTTATTATTTGTTTCACTGTTTTGTTTTTTAACAGCTTTTGAAGATGTGGGACCTTGTCGAATTAATAAATATAGTCACTAGATTATAGAAAGTCCGTCCCTATATTACTGTATACAATAATGCCACAATACAAAGATGTCTGTTGTATTTTCTGATGAGTAATGTGGATAAATGGCTGTGGTGTTTTCTCCAATGTGGGGGATGAGGTAAACGAATGAAACCAAAGCCCTAGAATCCACATTAAAAACAACCAAAAAGCAATCCCTGAAAAATGAAAAAAAAATGGATTTATTAAAAAGTTGGTACTTTTGGATTTGACATTTTGGGGCGAATGACTTTTGATAAGATGAAGTGAAATACCAGCTTTTAAAAATGCCAGGTTGTTCCTTTCTAAATAGGTTTTTAAGTAAGCTTTTTTTTTTTCCTTTCTCACTCACTTAGGAGGGAAAAAAATCAACCTTTTTGAACACAGTACATATGGTTGCCTCGGCAACAAGCACAATAATAACATCTACAGCATCCATGTGAACTTTAATTATAGCATTATATTAAGATAACGCATGTTAATTCTTTAGAAAAACACATGTACTCCTTACTATGAAGAATGTTAGCTATTGATACATGATCTTTCAAATTAAAGCACCTGTTTCTTTACAAAAAGAGTTTCATTACAAATAGATAAGAATCCAAGCAGCTTCTCTCATGATATTTCAGAAATGAACCCAGGGCCAATGAACTGGACATTCTGTTTATACTGTGTTCACTTTGTTAATTATTTATTGAGCATCGGTGATTTGCCTAGCTCAGTGGGAAAGGTTTTAATTATTTTTAGTTTTTTCCAGTATAAAACATGGTCTCTGCTATAAAAGAGTGTATTAAGGTGATAAGACCGTTATGTAGAAAAAGATCCAAGTCTATCAATATTTAAATATTTTCACATACAATATCTAAATAGAGTAATAGTTAAGTATTGATTTGAGTCAAGCACCAGCTTGACTGGTGTTACTGCATAACCAAATGTCACAAGTTTTATAGCTTTAAATTTATTAGCTTTTCTCAGCTCCTAGAAGTTGTCAGCAGTCTATTCGTACATGGTGGCCTCAAGCTTCAAGCTAGAAATGACACATTAAGCTAGAAATGGCACATCCCTCTTATGCTTTGGATCTCCGATGTCTCCTTCTGTGACTAGCTGGAGAAAATTCTCCACTTTTAAAGAACTCACCTGATTGTGTCTGGCCCACCAACTTAATCTCTAGATCTCTTTTTTTTAGAGACAGAGTCTCACTCTGTTGCCTGGGCTAGAGTGCCGTGGCATCATCCTAGCTCACAGCAACCTCAAACTCCTGGGCTCAAGCGA
>NW_012148730.1:3162803-3190108 GCF_000956105.1 Propithecus coquereli
AACTGATTTGGGATTTTAATTACATCTGCAAAATCTCTTCAGAAATTTAGCTAGATTAATGTTTGTCAATAACCAGGGAACAAGGATCTTGAGTGTCCATACTTAGAATGCTGCCTACCATATCAGGAAAAGATGAAAATAATTGGAAAGTCTTCAGGATTGAAATGGAACTTGGACTCGTCTGAAAAACAGGTACAATTTGAACATGTGGAAAAGAAACAGAGATGTTATTCCATACAGGAGAAGCAGCATGAATCAAAACACAGAGATTCAGGCAACAAGTAGGCATTGTATAGGAGAGCATTGGAGAGGCTCATAGACTGCTTCAGAGGGTACATGGTATTGAATAATGAGAGATAGCGGTGAATAGGTTTTTTGCTTCTTTGCTGCACTTCCTCTATGCCTGTGAAGAAGTCAGTGAATCCCTTTGCCTAAATATTGAAGGCCAATCTCCTAAGCCCATATACATGCACCTAAACCCTCTTTTTAGAATTTATAGAATGGAGACTATAACAGTAAGTAATTAACAATATTGACTGCAGCTGATTTGAGTACACTGCTAGGAATAGAACCCATAAAACAAGTTGTACCACTATATATGATATCGTCCCTCTTGTGAAAGAGAAAAACAACCAAATTTTGTCTACTCTGTATTTCTATATTTCTGTTGCTCTGTAGCCATATATCTATGCATTTGAGATTTGGGAGTTAGACATGTTAGAAACAGAGGGAGGGTTTAAGATAGAGTTTTCAGGGTTTTTGTTTATATACATTTTTGTGTTTGAACTTTCAAAATAATCATGTATGCCTTCTGTTAAGTGTGTGTGTGTGTGCACTTGTGTGTGTCTGTGTGTATCTAATTCAGAACTCTGAAGCAGAGGCATCATGACCTAGTGGTAAGTAAACTTCATAGCTGTGTGATTTGAGCAAGTTACCTAACCTGGTGAGTCTAGTTTGCCCACCAATAAAATAAGGGTAATAATAGAATATAGCTCACAAAATTGTTTGAAGCAATTGGAAATTTAGATCGGTAGATGAGTAGGTAGAGAGACATAAATATAGAGAGAACAATTCTAACATGTGTTACTGCATAGTAGGATCACCCCATCTTTTATCACATGGAGTTGCATTGTTAATTCATATTATGTTTATAGTCACCTTTGGAATTATAGGATACCTGCTAATGGTTTGTGCCTCTTATATGTATATTTTATTTTGTACTTTGAATTTTAAAATATTGTTGACCCAGTGTAATTTTATTGTATCTGGATAATTGGTGACAATATTAAACTGAATGAAATAAAAGATTTCAGGAAAGTAAATAGCAACCCTGTCCCTGCTCTCTGTTCTTGCCACCCATGGTTGACATAACACCACTGATTACTGTCATTTAGGTATACATTTTCAAATAAGCTAATAGTCCTTAAAAATAGTATCGTGCTTTCCAAGATAATATAGAAATATGTCATTCAGAACAGAATAAGATGTGTTCATGAAATAAAGATATATTGCTTGCTTCTTAGTTTTTTACTTACCTATATGAGCTATCAATCGTTTAATCAAAAAAAGTGAATTGAGTACCTTCTATGTGCAAGTCATTGTGCTTGAAAATTACAAAGATGAACAAGACACGCTTTCGGTTCTTAAAGATCTTATTCATCAATAGGGGAGATATACACATATGCAAATGTACATACTCACACACAGGACTGATTATAACAGCCTTGATAGATACTTAATAGATAGGGTTAATACTTGTTAGGTATTTTTATGATGTGAATTCTGTGAAACTCGATTGTGTGAGATGATGTTGAATATCTATATGGCACATAGACAGGTCTCTGCTTGTTTATGCATTTAGGGATTCCACCAGCGTTTATTGGGTCTTTCCTATCTACAGGCTGTGTCACATACTACTAATGCAAAGATGAATAAGGCACAGTCGTACCTTTAGGAGATCACAGTCCAGTGAATGTAAGAGATATTCCAAAGAATGTCATGCACAGGCGATAGTCCTAAATGAAACCAAAATTATAACTCCTATACCTTAAAAACATAAAACAGAAAGTTACAGTAAATCATTAATTGACAGGAATGTGTATTAAACTTGAGCATATTTTCCATCCCGTCTTTGGGTTAAATATGGTCTTTTCTATGGTGGTCTTTTAAAATGCACATGTACCCGGAGAGTTAATCCATTGAATCAGTACCACATCACTGGCTTTTTTCTTTCATGGAAGGGGCCAGAGCCACATGAAGATACAAAAGTTGATGGGGAGGGAGGGTATATCGAGGGGCTTCAGAAAGAAAGTCCATCTATTTCATACTTTTGCTGAAGTCTTGATGCTACATTTCTACCTTAACTACAACACTTATTTTAAACTGAATCATTTTAACTAACAATTTCCTTTGCATATCTTTACCATACTTTTCAATCCACTTTTACTAAAGACATTTAACTTTATCTCTTAGTCGCAAAGTGGCCTATATGAATTTGCACGGTACTTTAGCTACAATGCTTTCTTACAATTTGGAAATGAAGCATAAATAAATATACATAGTGAAGACTTGGAAAAATATTTGAACAAAAAATATTTACTTTCATTTCAGGTAAGTGTATATAGGTCCATAGCAGTTGGTGCCATTATGAGCAGATCTTCACAATGATTTCCAATAAAAGGTTGCAGAAGCAATCTTCTCTTTATCTTTAAATATGCCATGGGATTTTCTGTTCTTGTTCTGTTTGGGAATTTAGCTAATCTTTCATTTACTTTGCAAAAGTAACCTTTCCTAATCTTCCCAAACTACTTATCATAGTGTCTGAGTAAAATATACAATGTATCTAGTGAGTTTTGCTAAAAGCTTTTTAACATAACTGCATAGTGAAACAATATTATTTTTCTTCCTCTATAATTGGTTTCTATCAACATTGTTTTCTTTAAACTTTCTCTTAAGTTTTCTCCTATTTAATTCCAAATAAGTAATTATATATTGCTAAAAATAGCATTTCTATTTTATGTATCTATAAAGTAAATAATAACAATCATGTTCTTGGAATATCAAAACAGAGAGCCACCAGGCACATTGCTTCATAGCTGTAATGACAAGAGAGCTATTATAGTGGTCCAACTACAGCATTTGAGTTTGGAAGCTCTTTAATACCAATTATGTTTCTAATTCTGACTATGTCCGTGTCCTTGGATAAGCTATTTAATATATTTGCCTTTATTTTCTCATTTTAAAAGGCAGAATAATTCTTCTTATGTCAAAGGAGTGCATTAAGAAGCAATCGATTTTTTTCTTTAAAGAAAAAATTTAGGCTGAAAAACAGGACTATAGAAAATGTAAATATTGCATACATTCTTGAGAGTATATTTGTATACATAATATTTATATAACTCAATTTTATTCTATTGTGATAAATGCCTATATTGCTGTCTAAATTTGTGCAAAGAAATCACGTTAATATTCTTCAAAGGTATAAGTACATATAACTTCGTTATATTATATATTTTGTTAACATGGTTTTACATAATTATTTTTTGGAAAATATAATTTTAACATAGTTGAATACACTTCTATTGTTTAAAATTGTAGTGTGCCCAGAGCAGAGGCAAATGGAGTGAGTGGAGGTACAGATGAACCAAGAGGACTATTGACAGTTTTAGGGGCTGAAGAATCAGGCACTATTCTCTCTACTTTTGCATATGTTTGATATTTTCTAAGGAATATTTAACATAACTTTTTAAATATGCTTCATAACATAACTTAATTTTGTGAATTCTTAAAGTTTGAATATACTCATGAAGTTAACTGTATTTATAGCTGGTGATTTTTAAAAAAATACAATTATTAAATCCCTTGGAGGAGATAAGAAGTTTTAATAAGAACCAGTGAAAAAAAATCTGATTTAAAGAGTTAGTAAAATGTTGAAAATCGGTATGGTAACTTAGCATAAGTTATATGAAGTGGCTTCTGGAAATGAGCACATTTTAATTTAAATATTACAGAAAGAGGAAACAATCAGTGTTTTTCAGCTTAATTATATAGGAGGCAAATCAATGTCTTGGACTGAGGAGCTGAGGAAATGAGAAACCAACATCTCTTGACATCCTAATTCTGCTGGGTGCTGCTATCATTTCATGGCACTAGCTACTTATTTCAAAATTTGGGTTTGGCATCATATTTTATATATAAAAACAGCTTCTCAGTTCCAAAAGTTGTGAAACATCTGATAGATGAAAACAATCTCACTAACAGACCTAGAAATAGAGACAAAGAGAAGCAGATAAATAAATGACTGCCATATAGGTCTCCTTAGGGTTTCTAAAGCACAAGAGGGAGAACAAGGGAAAGGCCCTAAGAAGTTCTCTCTTAGGAGTGAGAGTGCTGCACGTAGTCATTGGCCAACCAAAGAGCAGTCCCAGTTTCATATTTTGGTTTTGTAATGTTAAGCCTATTTTTGAATGTAGAATGGAACATCTATAGGAACCTGGTGGCATATTTTTGGAACAGGCGTTAATGTATTATAGGCATATTTTGTTTTATTGTGCTTTGCTTTATTGTGCTTCACAGATATTGTATTTGCTACAAAATGAAGGTTTTTTCACAAATTGAAGGGAACCCTGTGTCAAACAAATCTATTGTTGCTATTTTTTCCAATGGCATGTGCTCGCTCTGTGTCACATTTTGGTAATTCTCACAATATTTCAAAACATTTTAATTATTATTATATCTGGTATGTTGATGTGTGATTAGTCATCTTGGATGTTACTATTCTAATTGTTTTGGGGCTCCAGGAACTGCACCCATCTGACACTTAACTGATAAAGTGTATTCTGATGGCTCCACCAATTGTCTGTTCCCCCATCTCTCTCCCTCATCTTGGGCCTCCCTATTCCCTGAGATGCAACAATAATAAAATTAGGCCAATTTATAACGATACAATGGCCTCTAAGTGTTCAAGTGAAAGAAGATTCTCATGTCTCTCATTTTATGTGAAAAGCTAGAAATGACTAAGCTTAGTGAGGAAGGCCTATCTAAAGCCAAGAGAAACAAAAAGGTAGGCTTCTTGAACCAAACAATTAGAAAAGTTGTGAATGCAAAGGAAAAGTCCTTAAAGGAAATTAAAAGTGCTACTCCAGTGAACACAAGAATAACAAGAAAGTAAAATAGCTTTATTGCTAACATGGAGAAAGTTGTAGAGGTCTGAATAGAGGATCAAAGCAGCCACACTGTTCCCTTAAACTAAAGCCTAAACCAGAACAAGGACCTAACTCTCTTTAATTCTCTGAAGACTGAGAGAGATGAGGAAGCTGCAGAAGAAAAGTTAGAAGTTAGCAGAGATTAGTTCATGAGGTTTAAGAAAAGAAGCTGTCTCCATACCATAAAAACACAAAGTAAAGCAGCAACCACTGATGTAGAAACTGCAACAAGTTATCCAGAAGATCTAGCTAAGATAATTGATGAAGGTAGCAACACTAAACAACATATTTTCAATGTAGATGAGTTAGCCTTATATTAGAAGATGCCATCTAGGACTTTCATGGCTAGAGAGGAAAAGTCAATGCCTGGCTTCAAAGCTTCAAAGGGCAAGCTGACTCTCTTGGTGGGGACTAATGCAACCGATGACTTTAAGTTGAAACCAATGCTCATTGACGATTCTGAATCTCAGGGCCCTTAACAGTTATGCTAAATCTACTCTGCCAGTATTCTAGAAATGGAACGACAAAGCCTGGATGGCAGCACATCTGTTTACAGTATGGTTTACTGAATATTTTAAGTCCACTATTGGGACCGTCTGCTCAAAAAATGTCTTTCAAAATACTACTGCTTATTGACAACGCACCTAGTCATCCAAGAGATGGAATATACAAGGAGATTAATATTGTTTTCATTTCTGCTAACACAACATCCATTCTGCAGCCCAAAGATAAAGGAATAATTTTTAATTTCACATAGTATTTAAGAAATACATTTCATAAGTTTATAGCTACCATAGATAGTGATTCCTCTGATGTATCTGAACAAAGCAAATTGAAAACCTTCTGGAAAGGATTCACCATTCCAGATGCCATTTAGAACATCCATAATTCATTGGAGGAGGTCAAAATTAATGGGAGTTTGGAAGAAGTTGATTCCAACCCTCATAGATGACTTTGGGGGTTTCAAGACTTCAGTGGAGGGAGTCACTGCAGATGTGGTACAAATAACAGGAGAAAGAGAATTAGAAGTGGAGCCTGAAGATGTGACTGAATTGCTACAATCTCATGATAAAACTTGAACAGATAAGGAGGTGCTTCTTATGGATGAGCAAAGAAAGTGGTTTCTTGAGATGGAAGCTACTCCTGGTGAAGACGCTGTGAACTTTGCTGAACTGACAACAAAAGATTTGGAATATGACATAAACTTAGTTAATAAAGCACAGACAGAGTTTGAAAGGATCGACTTCAATTTTGAAAGAAGTTCCACTGTGGGCAAAATACTATCAAACAGCATCACACTCTACAGGGAAATTTGTCATGAAAGGAAGAGTCAATCAACGAGGCAAACTTTATTGTCGTCTCATTTTAAGAAATTGTCAGAGCTACCCCAACCTTCAGCAACTCACCACCATATTGAGCAGCCAATAATATCAAGGCAAGATCCTCCACCAGCAAAGAGATTATGACTTGCTGAAGGCTCACATGAACATTAGTACTTTTTTAGCAATAAAGTGTTTTAAAATTAAGATATGCATTTTTTTAGACATAATGCTGTTGCACATTTAATAGACCATAGTATAGTGTAAACATAACTTTTAAATGCATTGGGAACCCAAACTCATGGGACTTGTTTTATTGCAATATTCACTTTATTGCAGTGGTCTGGAACCTAACCTGCAATATCTCTGAGGTATGCCCATATTAAGGAAAAAGACTTGAAGTTTAAGGTGATTGCAAGGCAAATCCATTCAATAACTAATGCTGACCATGATTCCATAAATATTTGAATAAACTGTAGGATTTTTCTTCAAAGACACATTTTAACCTTTTATTGAAGCATGACATATATACATAAAAGTGCATATGGCATAATATTCATATGCTGGTTAGTCTATCTTCCAATCAGAAATAGAAATTCGAGCAGATAGATTGCATAAGTCCAATTAAGTACAACAAGACCAGCTCTGGTGAATTCCTTTCCTCTCTAGGTCTGTCCCTTCCTCCTTTCTTCACTTCCTTCTATCTTTCCTCTCTCTTACCTTCCTTCATTTACTTCTTTCCCTTCTTTTTGTCAACACATATGTTTGAAATCTTACTCTACACAAGGCATTAGAGATAAAGCAAAGAACCATGCAGACATGTTTTATGCCCTCACAGATTCTTCAGTCTATTGGGAATGGCAGAGAAATAAACAGAATATCACAATAAAGTATGAAGAGGTAATAGGGGATATACGTTATACTATGGAAGCAAATTAAAACTTGGCCTTTCCCTTTTCCTTACCATTGTTCCAGTTGAGTGACCCCAAAGTCAATGTTTTGGTCTTTTTAAATCTTACAATCTATATCAAATTTACAAATGCCTTTGTTCCCAGGATCTAACAATAATAGCTCAAAGTAAGCTTTTCACTTCCCCTTTCACACCACACATCTATTATAGTCCAATTCCCTGTTACCCAGCACAGAAATGTTTCATTTTCACTGATTCCCCTAACAACCTAAGAGTAGTACCTACTCTTTGTAATCAGCTAGACCACTAACATATACAGAGCAGAATCTCTAGATAGCTATTGCTGAATCTCAAGTGGGCATTCCAAAAGAAGATGGGGGATCTTGGGCTTGTGTACTTTTGATTTCAAATTTCTTTTTTCTACTTGGCATTATTGATAGTACTATTAAGTCATCCCTGAAAATTTCTGCTATGTCATAGGTTCTTAAAACTCTCTCTCCCTCTCTCCATCTCTCTCCCCAATATTTCTCTCCCTCCCTTCCTCATTTTCAACATCAGCTTCACTCTACTAATCCAAATCCCTGTATGTGTTGGAGCTTACGTGGGAAAACTTATAGCGATTGTCTTAGTCCGTTTGGGCTACTACAACAAAATAGCTTAGAGTGGGCAATTTAAAAACAGCAGAAATTTATTGCTCACAGTTCTGGAAGCTGTAAAGTCCAAGATCAAGGCCCCAGAAGAGTCAGTGTCTGATGAGGGCTTATTCTCTGCTTCAAAGATGGTGTCCTCTTGCTGTGTCTGCACGTGGTCATAGGGGGAAGGGGTAAACAGACTCCCTCAAGCTCTTTTATAGGGGCACTAATCCCATTCATGAAAGCTCTACCCTCATGACCTAATCACATCCCAAAGGCCCCACCTCTTAACACCATCACCTTGGGAGTTAGGTTTCAAGATATGAATTTTGGGGAGGGGGGATACCAACATTCAGACCATAGCAGCAACCATTCAAGTTTACTTTGTATTCTCAGGCCCTTAAAAAGACACTTGCCTATTATAGCTCTCTGATGAAAAGCTGTGGCTTCTACTTAATAGGACACTTACATCGAATGTTTCGAATTACACAATTTTGTGTGCTATTCCCATTAATGTGGTTATCTACAGGAATTTGTGCGGCTGGAACATGAAAACATTGATGATGACTATGTAGCAAATTAAAAATGCAAGTAATATTGGAAAGTATACTGACTTACAGGTCAGAGGACTTACATTTTTGTCCTGTTGTAGCCACTTACTATGAAATGGCTTCAGCATTTTTAGATGTTAGTTGCACTGTCAGTAAAATAAAGATGCTTACATTGCCTACAAAGAAATTACCTGTGCTGCCTATCTCACATGGTTATCATGAGGCTCCAATAATATGATGAATAATTTTGGAATTACTTTTAAAAATTGTAAAGCATTATACAAATATAAAATGACATTTTTGTTTTGTTATTAAATGTAGGCACTTGATTTTTGCTTTTACTACTGCTTTTGTAACATAGTTTTGCTTTAGAATCTGACAAACTAAACACTCATAAGAAGAAAATCATGGTCAATTCTAGGTTCCCCCAAAATATTTTTTTTCATTAATTGCAGTGCTATTTTAACTCAAGTCAGAGAAACTGGTATTACACACTACATGAACCGAAGAAAACTCAGTACACACCCCTTTAGAGTGTCTTAGCCACATTTTGTAATCTCGCATATTTCCCTTTGAAGTTAGCAGTTACATTTCGAATGAAATAAGCTTGAAATGGTATATTCAACACCAGAGTTGCCAAAGAGAATGGTAGGATGATTCATTTAATTATTCTATTTTGTTATTTGTACTATGAGAAAAAAACAACTTCGTGACTTTGGTTTTGCAGTACTTCTAGTTCTTAATTCAAAGAAAGATAAGAAGGAAATCATCTTCTGGGAAAACAGAGCAATACGAGAGTAGAGAATGAAAGCACCAGCACACAGTGGAAAGAAAGAGTCATGAGACACTCCAGGTCCTTATTTCATACTCTGTAAATTTAGGGTCATACAGTTCTGCAATTCCAGTATGTACCTTTCTGGAAAGTAGTTTGCTAAAAGTAAACAGGCCTAGGAAAGTGTTAGTTATAGAAAATTCCCCTTCAGTTAAGAAGAAATCTTAATTTGTTACCTACAGGGATAATTTGTATGGCCATCCCTCTAAAAATATTTTTGTGTGTGTTTATGTACTACCATGCAATACAGATATACTTTAAGTAACAGGGTTCCAATCCAAAAATTCATTGTCATAAATTCATTTCTATGAAATAGTTTCACCTAATATCAGAGAAATGCCTATGGCCTCATTCTCAGTACAGCCACCAACTGGAGCCTCCACTATAATAATAAAACTTGAACTTTGAGAACAACTAGCACCTGGTTTGGCTCAACAAATACTGCCTTGTTATAGTTATGTTCTCACTTCCCAAAGATGTTGCTCTTTATTGAAAGGAAAAGAAAAGAAATGAAAAAAAGAAAGGTGAAAGCAAAGGAGAAAAAAAAGGAGAAGAGAAAGGAAAGGAGAAAGGGGGAGAGGGGGAGAGGGAGAGAGAGAGAGAGAGAATGTTAGAATATACAAAAAAGCAAGCAAATCGTGGGCATGTGGCTTTTCTAAAGATCCTGACAGGCGGTGGCTTTATCTGGTTTGAAATGGTAACCAATTTAGAGCTGATTAGCATCTTGGTGAGAAGCAGGGTTGTAGACACACAATCACCCAATCACCAGCCTGAGATCCGAAAGTCCAGAGTTCTAGTCCACCCATCTAACTCTGCCACATACTGGCTTTGTATAAGTCATCTTCTTTCTCTGGGTCTCAATTTTGTCTCCTATAAGATGAAGAGGATGGAATACATTCCATAACTGATTTAAGAAAGGATACTGTAAAGAAGAAGCTTGTGGATCTCCATGGATGACACATCCCTCTGAGTTAATACTAGAAAATAATACTTCAAATTAGTATTTCGATGATGCTGGCCCTTTCAGTTATATAATTAAATGCGTCACACAGTGAAGTGAGGATGAAATCAAAGAACTGGAATCCAAAGTTGCTTTTTCTACCACTGACGACTCCAAGAAGCATGGACAGAGCATTTGGTTCACTTCAACACCGAAACTTTTCTGAGGAGTACTTTCTAAGGAATCCTATGTATTTCAGGCTGTTCTCTTACAGTATTGCAAAGTCAATAAAGTTTCTCCCTGGATTCTTCCCTGCCTCTTTCTGGATCATTTCTCATTCCATGTGAGACTTTAACCTCAGATATCCCATATAATCCATATACTATTTCAGTTGATACACCTTGAATTATTCCTCATCCAAGAGGATTGTACAGGTGGAATTTTATGCATTGTACAACTAAGAAGGACAAGAGAAGGCCCCCTCTTCTTAACTCATACCACTATGGCCTAGCCTCAGCTGTCCACACCTGTTGATTTCTCTATATCCTAGGCATCTCTGTCTGATAGTAACGGTGATTGTGGAAGAGTCACTAACTCACAGCCTGACCTCAGGCAAAGTCACTTCAGATCTTTGAGCCTGTTTCCCCCATGAAACTGAATTAGATATTTCTTTTCACCTTAAAAATTCTTGGTTTTACACTTCATTTAAACATAATTTGTCGTTTTAAAGCCATATGACAGCAGGAGCTGTATAATAAGTATTCAGGAATGTTTGTGCATATAATCCATGAATGGGTATGTCTATGTAAATCCTAAAGGTGCAATTTCCATCGTGTTGTAAGCTAGTTAGGCTTCAGGAGCCTGCGGATAGAACTTATATCCCATTACTTCACAGGGAAAGAAAGCAATTCACTAATCCTTCTCATTGCTTCTCAGTTCACTTGCACCCTCCAAAATGCAAGTTATAGGGGCAGATTTATAATCTGAAAGTGAGACACTAGATACGGAAAGTCTTGGTAGAGAAGCCCCAAAAGGCCTGCAATTATTCTTCTACACACATGTTCATAAAGTTATTAGATATCCTTTTTGGAAAAGAATGTCTGACAAGGGACACAGCATGTGGTTCAGCTCCCGCCATGAATTTGATATAAGGTTATCAGGAAACCACACCAAGGGCAATATGAGTCTACTTATCAACTCCCTAGTTTTCTTATTTCTACTCTATGCATCTGGCCAATCCCTTGTTTTGTAGGGAACTGCTTGACAAAATTAAACATGCCATCTAACAAAAAAATCATCCTGCTATAAATAGGTTTTGGACATTCTCTTTATTTGGAGATAATGTCTGAAAAATAATGCCACAATAAAGCATATGCATAAAGATGGCAAAGAATTCACAGATAGGAATCAAATATGTTAGGTGAAATAACAGCTCTTCTCTGCAGTTTATATATGACAAATCATTGAAAAACAATTAGAAAGCATGTAGATAAAGGAATCCAAAGATATGAAATGGCAATAGTTAAATGTAAAACCATTCACAAAACTGAAAAGCAAATGACAAACTAAGAAAAGTCCACGTAGAATATATTCTAGACTAAGGTTGTCATCCTCGATGTAAAAAGAGCTCTTAGACATCAATAAGATACAGATGAACAGTCCAAAAAAATTGGCAAAGGACAGGAAAGGACAATACAACAAAAAAGAAAATTAAATGGCCAATAAATTAAGGAAAAAATATTGACAGGGGCTGTGCCAAAAAATTACATTAAAGAAAAACCTAAATAACATTTTTTATCTATACAATTAGTAAAGCATTTTAAAAAATAGTAACACTCTTTTTGCTAAAGGTGAAGGAAAACAGACATTGTCATCCATAATTTATGGGAAAATAAGTTAGTATAGTCTTCCTTGACAAAAAGTGTCAATATTTATCAAAAGCTATGGAATTTTGCATCCTTTTTTAAATATACAGATTTATACTAAGGAAATAATGTATGTGCACCAAGGTGTTATTATAAGAATACTTTGCAATTTTATTGTAACATTTAAAAAAGCAACAGAATATCTAATCATAGAGTATTCACTAAATAGATACTGTATATCCACACTAAAGAAACATTAAGCAATCATTAAACATGATTATGGCAAGGAACATTTAATGATGTGGAAAACGTTTGTGACAAAAAATTAAGTGAAAAGATCATATTATTGTGAAGCTTGAGAAATCTCCAAACTGTTTTCCATAGAGGTCATACTAATTTGTAGTCCCACCAACCATGTATGTGTTCCTTTCTCTCTGCATCTAAGGCAGAATCTATTGTTTTTGGACTTTTTAATAAAAGCCATTCTAACTGGGGTAAGGTGATATCTCATTGTCATTTTAATTTGCATTTCTCTGAAGATTAGTGACGTTGAACATTTTTTTCATGTGTTTATAGGCCATTTGTCTATCTTCTTTTGAAAAGCTTCTGCTCATGTCAAGACCCCAATGGCAATTAAAGTAACAACAAAAATAGATAAATGGTATTTGTTTAAACTAAAAACCTTCTGCATAGGTAAAGAAATAATCAACAGAGTGAATAGACAACCTACAGAATGGGAGAAAATATTTGCAAGCTATACATCCGATAAAGGGCTAATAACCAAAATTTATGAAGAACTCAAGAAAATCAGCAAGAAAAACACAAACAACCCCATTAATAAGTGGGCAAAAGGCATGTCCTCTGATTTCTTGATACTGACATTATTCTTACTGATTAATAAAAACTTACTTTATATTGGAAATACATATTGGGTTAGGACTAACATTAGGAAAAATCAGAAGGAAATAAGGTGAGATGTGCTGGGTAGCAGACTAAGGAATAAACCAGTGGAGTAGATCTCTTGGAGTAAATATCCACCCTAACATTTTGAATTTCTGCACTTTTCTTCTGTAGTATTGCATGGTGACATTCTGCATTCTCTTTTATCTTACAATGTTTTATATTCTACTTTCTGATTGGGATATTTGAACCTTATCTATATTGGCTTTTCCAGATATTTTTGTAGTCTGGCTTCTCGATAAGGAAAACCCCCATCTATTACTTGGCACATCAGCCACCTGAGACCCCCATCCCTCACAGAAGACCCGCATCAGCATAATGCTAACCTATTACCTGGCTCATCAACTAATCTATTACTTTAGCCATCTAAGACCCCATCCCTCGGACCACCCCAACTTAATAAAAGTGGGAAAAATTGGGTAGACAGAGCTCAGAATTTGGTGGCGAGACCCCTCTGAGCCCACTGGCAAATAAACTTTGATTCTTCAACTCTCCGTGTGCCACTCGGTTTGTCCTCGGAACCACCCGCTGTAACACTTGCTGTAACATCTTATGTAATCTACTAATACTAGATACGGACAAAGACATACAGAGTTCTGATAGGTACTCTCAGCATCAAAAGTCAGAGGCAAAAAGCCAATCCAGATAAAGCCATTGAAATATTCAGTGGGTGGAATACTTATCATAGCACAGGAAGGAATCCAAAAGAGTTTACAAGACAGGAAGAGTTTACAGGACAGAAATTGTGAGAACCAACTGCTCTAAATTATAGGTTAGGATTACTATGTAAAGTCATTTCTCTTATCTTTCATGGTGACCACGTTTACTTATAAAGGGCGGGTGATGAGTGAACACAGCACTGAGAGAGTGCCATGAGAACCATCAGGTTGCAATGTTCATATAAAATTTGTGAAAGCTTGAACCTTTGAGCTGAGTTGAGACATTGCTTTGCTACTTGCATGCTGTTGATTTACAATTAACCTATTGATAGCTTCTAATATTTTGCAAGCTAGAATACCCTGAGTCTCCATGAAGTTATACCAGAGTTCTCAAGAAGGCTATGACCATTGACAGAGGTTTGATCACCAAATTGGTTTTTATATGGTTGCGAGCTCCCACTGACTGCCACCATGGGCCCTGAAAAATTCTGGTTATTTCTTTAGGTAAGGATCAGAAAGAATACTTTTGACCAGAAAGAATCACATGAGAATGCATTTATAGGTAAAGCCCAGATAGGGCAAGCAATCTGATCTGTAATCTAAATAAGAATGTTACTTATCCTTTTATAAATAGCAAGGCAACTCTATTTAGGGGATCTTAATGACTCAATGACTGATAACAAAAAGGTGCTAAAAAAACTACTTGCCTGATAAAAGCCTTTATTTACTGTAGAAGGAACTAAGAGAGAAGTTGTTATGGTTGTCAGCAGCAACTCAGAAATGGATAACAGCTACGCAAAGCTGTAAAACTTTATCAGAAGCAGATGTAAAAACCTTTGCTTAAATGAATATGCTTTCAAAAAGGTTAATCTGTAACTGGAATAATTGCACTATTTTGAAAGAAGTCAGTCTAAGGAGCAGCCACACTCCATACTGGAATTAAAAAAAAAAAATCATTGTGACAGGAAAATGATGCATGTTGAAATACTAAATACTAATGATACTGTCAGATCCTATAGTTCCCATTTTGAACTTCATTAGAAACCCATCAATTGCATGATTCTTCAATTGGTTGACCAGTCAGAAACGTGCAACTTGCTCCTGATCCACTCCTGAATTGACTTCCCATAGGCACATGGACTGATCAGGATAAGATAACAGAGACATGGTGAGGCAAAGAGGAGAAAGGAAAGGAAATGCATGCTAAAGGGTTATTACAATCCCAAACTTTTTTTTCCACTTTAAAAATATTTCTAGTCCACAAAACAAAGCCAAATTTTTAATGAATATTGATCTCTTGTTTTGAATTTCTGCAAAACTAAATACGTAGTTTCCTTTCTGGGCCAATCTTACAGGTAAGCAGAATCAGTGGCTACCTACAGGGTATGATATAAGAGGTGGAAGAGACCCTCTTTCCCAGGGCCTTCTCATCCTGTTTTCCTGCCAGGTCTGAAAGTTACACTTTTAGGATATCTATGACTTAGATTACAAAAGAAAAGTCTTTAAAGTTGAGGACTGAACTCTGATCTTTTCTTTTGCTCAAAATTCCTTTCTAAGGGGGCCAGATGAGTCATGCTCACAAATGGTAAAATCCCACTAGGCAGGTTTTGTTAACTAAATATAGTGTGGTTTACTTCCCAATCTGATTCCGGTATAGCATTAGCATCACTTAAAAGATAGAAAGCCTCCCATCCTTATCTTAACTTGAAAGATTCTCCTGTCTGGACCGCCCAGAGTGCTCACATTTTTATCTTAAATTAAGCATTTTCTGGTCTTTTAGATAAAGCCTGACTCTCTCAGCCAATTGTCAGCCAAAGAATTTTTAAACCCACCTATAACCTGTAAGCGCCCCCCCACCCCCACTTCGAGATGTCCCACCTTTTCAGGCCAAACCAATGTATGCCTCCCATGTATTGATTTATGACTTTACCTGTAACCCCTGTCTCTCTGAAATGTATAAAACCAAACTGTAACCCCGATACAGCGAGTCCACTTGCTCAAGGCTTCTTGGGAGTGGCTCCGGGCCATGGTCCTCAAATTTGGCTCAGAATCAATCTCCTTCAAATAGTTCAGAGTTTGGATTTTTCCATCCACAAAGTTAATTTTCTAAAGGAAAGATTTAGAAACGACAGGAATGTTGAGCTAACAGTGCACCAATTTCCTCATTTTATAGACGGAGAAACTAAAGCCCAGAGAGGAAAAGTGAATTGTCCAAAATCCCTCCAAATAAACACGTTACTTGTTGAGGGAGGATAACACAGGCAAGGGAAATTTCTAGCCACTCTGAAGAACACAGTAAAAATCAATAATACCATTAGCTCCCATAAGTTTATCTGATTAGCTAGTTTTTATGTTAAAGGAGAAAAACATTCTTAAAGGAGAAAAGGCAAGACAAACAAGAAAAAAGCAAGCAGCCTACTTCTGAGGATATTGGTTAGAAAGCAAATCCGGAAACATACAACACAGTCTCAGGAGAAGGATACGGCAGCAAGAGAATAAGATAGGAGGTGCAGATCAGGGAATAGAAGTTAATGGAAACACAATCATTGTCAGCTTTACAATGTTGTCTAGCCTTCCAATTCACAGAGAGAGGAGCAGAAGCTAAATATATAATTATTTTCTTCCAGTAAGAAAAACAAAGCTTGGGAATTAAAGATGCAAATAAAAGTCTTAGGGTAATGTGTACAGAGGGTGCAGTGATTCCTCTATTTTTGATTTGTAGCTTATTCATTCTCTTCGATTTGCCCTTTCTCTGTGGCCACCTTCATTAGATAGCCAAGTTCATACTTGGATTTTTCACATTTGCGTTTAATCTAAAAACATGAAAACACACACAAAAAGGAAAAAAAACTTTTTTCAAAGGTTTTGATGGGGTAAGTTAAGGTCAATGTTTTCAGCATTAACTCTGAGTGTCCTTGTTTTTATGAAGTTAAGTCAGACCCCTAATATACAATTTAAATGCAGCTTTGACTGACTAGGAAATGTTATTTAAAATCCCCAGAAGGCATAGATCAAAGGACAGTAAAAATGCATCCCATATTTGATTTAATGATACTTTGAATTAAAGTAAAAAGAACATATGTCAAAACCTTGATCCATTGATTATCCAAGTTCAGTTTAAGGCTAACCTGCTGTAGCTTTACATGAATCCATAGCCTAATATATAATACATAACAGAAACTACCTGTTTGCAATAAAAATATCTATATGACTTCAAAGACAGTCTAGGTTGCTAAGCCTAATTGTGTGTGTTGTGTTTATAGCTTTAACATTGTCTTTTTCTTCATTTGGAGAAAAGATCTTTACTTTCTTCTGTTCAGCCTTAAGGGAACTTTTACAGGAGCCTGCACCATTGTTTCTCTGTCTAGTGACAATTGTAATTTCCCTTTCAGTCTCTAATTTTTTTTCACAGTGCTCTTCATTGAGCTGCCTCTGCTCATCTTTCCCACTCTCACCTCCGTTCCCACAACCTCTGAAAGATTGTTACCTTCTCCTCTCATTGTACTTCACCATTTATTTTACCCAATCCAGGGACCTCTGCTATCACTTCTTGGCAGTCACCTCTTATATATGTGACACTCAGCTATAGTCTGAACTCCAGATTCATGTTTCCCAGCGTGGGCTTCACATATCCAACTGGACACCACACTTGTCTTTTGCACATACATCCTTCTTAAACTACACTCCCTGCCTTTCTTTCTTCTATTAATAGTAAACACTTCTCTCCCAGTTACTCAGGCTTGAGCACTTCAGTCACTCTAGACTCCTTTCACTCCCTGGCCCTTCACATGCAATCAATTTCCAAGTGCTCTTGATTCTACTCCTCAGTATCTCTTGCATCTGTCCCCTCCTTTCTGTTTCCACTGCCAACGCTCTGGCTAATGCTGTCATTACTTTTCATCCTGGGCTACCTTAATAGCCTTCTAATTGGTCTCTCAGTACTTATCCTTCTTCACTCCACTGCATGCTACACACACTGCCACAGAAGCTTTCCTTAAGTCAACTCTGATCAAGTCACCACCATTCTCAAAAACTTTCAATACCTCCCCATTGCCAGAAAACCAAGTACTAACTACTAATTATGGTACATAAACTCTTCTATGATACAGTATCAAACTTCATCTGCTATGATTCCTCTACAATAAACCTGTGCTCCAATGAAACTAGAATCTTGACTTTTTGAAAATGACCTACAGAGGAGGAGGGACTAAGATGGTAGACTAGAAGCAGCCTGCAAGTGCTGCTCTCATGGAGAGAATTGAAGGTGGTGAGTGGATATCCACCTTTAGATCGATTGTCTAAGAGAGAGCACTGTGAATCCACAGAGAGGCAATAGGAGGCACTCAAAGTGAAGGGGAAGGAAGAGAGGCAACCTGTTCTGCAGTTTGGAGGTATACAGGGAAAATAAGTACACACATGGGGAAGGCACAGAAGCGAGAATCCCAGGCCTCCACACTTCCCCAATGATCATTGCTACCTAAACTACAGGAGGGACCCTCCACTGCAGAAGGTTACAGGACTGACATAGGGAACTATCTGGAGACTGTGCTGCAGAATTCTCCACAGACAGGACACAGCGGTGACCCACTGGCTTGTGAAACCTGGACACTGTGGCTGGTGCCACTTTAAAATCCTAGACTCAGGCCGGGCGCGGTGGTTCATGCCTGTAATCCTAGCACTCTGGGAGGCCGAGGCAGGCGGATTGTTTGAGCTCAGGAGTTGGAAACCAGCCTGAGCAAGAGCGAGACGCCGTCTCTACTAAAAATAGAAAGAAATTAATTGGACAACTAAAAATATATAGAAAAAATTAGCCGGGCATGGTGGCACATGCCTGTAGTCCCAGCTACTCGGGAGGCTGAGGCAGGATGAGCCCAGGAGTTTGAGGTTGCTGTGAGCTAGGATGATGCCACGGCACTCTAGCCTGGGCAACACAGTGAGACTCTGTCTCAAAAAAAAAAATTCTAGACCCAGAGCCCTGCCTCTACTCAGGGGTCAGATCCATTGCTGCTGCCTCTCCATCACTCCTGGCAGTCTGGGTTGGGGAAGCGGCAGGGAGGCCAGGAGCTCTTATGAGTCCCACTGGCAGAAGCCGTGTGCCCCCACTGCTGCTGGGAGAACTGGGGGGACAACAATTGCTGCTGCCTGTCAATGTGGACAGGGCTACACTCAAGCCTGCACCCAGCCAACAAACATCTCCACCTGAGGACTCAAATGGTGCAGCTCTCAAGCCAGCGCAGGTTGACAATCCCTGCTGCCCTTAGGCCTGGGCAGGGCTATGGTCAAGCCACAATGGCTGACAAATGCTGCCACCCACGATCTAATCCAGGGAGTTCTCAAGTCAATGTGAACTGATAATCACCACCACCTGTGGGCATGGGCAGGCCTACTCTCAAACTGTGAGGGCCAACAAACATTGCTGCCCACAGATCTAATCTAGACAGCTCTTGAGCCAGTATAAGCTGATAATCATTGTCACCTTCAAGTAAGGACAGAGCTGTGTTCAAGCCAGCAACTGGTTGACAGATGTTGCCATCTGTGGTTCTGTATGGGGCAACCCTCAAGCTGACAAAGGCCATCAGTCACGACCAATGGAGGGTGTGAGTGAGACCATGCTCAAGCCACAAGGGGTAACAAATGGTGCAACCCACAGATCTGAGGGGGGCAGCTCCCAAGCCAGTGTGGGCAGAAAATCGTCACCACACATGGACATGGGCAAGGCTACATTCAAGCCAGCTCAGGCTGACAAAGGTTACTGCCCACAGATCTGAGCAGGTCAGCTCTCAAGCTAACCTGGGCTGGCATTCGCTGCTGTTGACAGAATTAAGTTGGGGCATTCACTCACTCTGCAACATGGGGACTGCCAGTGACAATCACAGAGGAACTGTGAGGCAGGAGAAGCAGGACAGCAACAGTGTTAAATGCTCAAAGTTTACCTGCACATCTCTTGCTAGATCAATCCTCCAGTGCAGAACATAAGAGTGCCATCAAGGGACTTCTCTTTCCTTGCACTAAATAGGAGAGTTCCCAGCAGAGGAAAACAGGTACTCTGCAAGCTTATCTGTCTTGAGCTGAGAGAAGAGATTTCAGATGAGAAGGAACCAGAATAAGAACTCTGGAAACATGAAACAACAAGCTGTTTCAAAATCCCCAAAGGATCACAGTAAGTATATAGCAATCGATCCCAACCTAAAGGAAATTGTTGAAACGTCAGAGATGGAATTCAGAATATGGATGGCAAACAAGATGAATGAGATTGAAGAGAAAGTTGAAAATCAACAGAAAGAAGCCAAAAAAAATGTTTGAGGACATGAATAAAAATATTAAAAACTAGTTAAAGAGATAGACAATATAAAAAAGGATACAACAGAACTTAAAGAAATGAAAGAGTCATTTAGAGAATTTCAAAATACAGCAGAAAGCTTCAACAACATGCTAGACCAAGCAGAAGAAAGAATTTCAGAGCTTGAATACAAGGTTTTTGAACTAACACAGCCATTCAAAGATGCATAAAAAAGAATAAAGAAGAATGAGCAATCACTCTGACAAGTATGGGACAATATAAAGTGGGCCAATATAAGAATTATAGGTATCCCTGAGGGAGAATAAGAAAAAACAGAGGCATGGAAAACCTATTTGAGTTAACTATTGGGGAAATCTTCCCTAGTATCACCAGAAATTCAAAGATCCACATATAAGATGATCATTGAACACCAGCAAGATTAATAGCAAATAAGACATCTCTAAGACACATACTCATCAACCTGGCCAAAGTTAAAGTGAAGGAGAAAATCCTATAAGTGGCAACCTACAAAGGAAAATCCATTAGGATAATAGCAGATTTCTTAGCAGAGACCTTACAAGCCAGAAGGGATTGGGACACCATTTTTAGTCTTCTTAAATAGAATAACTCTCAGCCAAGAATTTTGTATCCTACAAAACTACGTTCCGTAAATGATGGAGAAATAAAGATTTTCCATACCAGCAAAAACTAAAGTAATTTGTCATTACTAGACCTGCCCTACAGGAAATACTCAGAATTGCATTATTCATGGAACAGCACAACAGATACCCACCAGTGTAAAAACATCCAAAAGTTAAAAGATCTCTAATAAAACGATAGCACAAGAGGGAAAATAAAACAACAAGGTATCCTTCAACATGATTGACAGAGCAGTATCCTGTATATCAATACTAACATGGAATGTGAACAGCCTTAATGTCTCACTTAAAAGACATAGACTGGCTAAATGGATTAAAAATTCAACCCACGTATATTCTGTCTCCAAAAAACACATTTAACTTTCAAGGTAAAAGGATGGAAAAAATATTCCACACAAATGGAAACCAAAAGCGAGCAGGTGAAGCCATTCTCATATTAGATAAAACAGACTTTAAATCAACAATGGTATAAAAAGACAAAGATGGTCATTATATCATGGTAAAGGGAGCAATTCAACAAGAAGACATGACAATCCTAAATATATATATGCACCTAACACAGGAGCTCTCATATTCATAAAGTAAATCCTACTAGATCTAAGTAAAGAGATAAACAGGAGCATCATAACTGCCAGGGACTTCAACAACCCACTGACAGAACTGGACAGATCATCCAAGCAGAAAATAAATAAAGAAACTCTGGACCTAAATGGGACTCTAGAACAAATGGGCCTAACAGACATTTACAGAAGATTTTACCCAGCAACTACTGAATATACATTCTTCTCATCAGCATAGGGAACATTCTCCAAAATAGATCAAATTTAAAGCCACAAAACATGGCCCAACAAATTCAAAAAGAAAATCAAAATCATACCATGTATCTTCTCAGACTACAGTGTAATCAAACTGGAAGTCAACTCCAAGAGAAATACTAAATTCTAAATAAAGTCATGGATATTAAACAACATGCTGTTGAAATATTATTCAATCAACAATGAAATTAAGATGGAAATCAAAAGATTCCTTGAACTGAATAACAAAGGGGAAGCAAGCTATCAAAATCTATGGGATTCAGAAAAGCATTCCTAAAGGGAAAATTCATAGCCTTAAATACCTACATCAAAAAGACAGAAATATTACAAATTCACAATCTAATGGCACATCTCAAGGGACTAGAAAAGGAATAGCAAACCAATCCCAAACCCAGCAGAAGAAAAGAAATAACTCAGGTCAAAGAAGAACTAAATGAAATCAAAAACAAGAAAATAATACAGAAGATAAGTGAAACAAAAAGTTGGTTCTTTGAAAAGAAAAATAATTGATAGACCTCTTACTAGATTAACCGGGAATAGAAGAGAAAGGACCTAAATAAGCTCAATCAGAAATGAAATAGGAGATATTACAATTGATACCACAGAATTACAAAAATATCATCTGTGAATACTATGAAAATCTCTATGCACCTAAACTCAAAAACATAGAAGATATGGACAAATTCCTAGAAACACACAACCTCCTAATATTCGATCAGGAAGAAATAAAACTCCTGAACAGATCAATAATAAGCAATGAGATTGAAGCAGCAATAAAAAAAAATCTTCCAACAACAACAAAAACAAAATACCCAGACCAGATGGATTCAGAGCTGAATTTTATCAGATCTACAAAGAAAAGTCTGTACCCATACTGCAGAAATTATTTCATAATATGAAGAAGGAAGGAATCCTCCCCGATTCATTCTATGAAGCCAGTATCACCTTGATACCAAAGCCAGGAAAGGACACAATAATAAAAAAAGAAAACTACGGACCAATATCCCTTATGAATAGATGCAAAAATCCTCCATAAAATACTAGCAAACCAAATTCAACAGCACATCAAAAAAATAGTCCACCATGACCAAGTGGACTTCATTCCAGGCATGTAAGGATGGCTCAACATATGTAAATCAATAAATGTGATTCACAACATAAACAGAAGCAAAAACAAAGATGATATGATCATCCTTATCCTAATAGATGCAGAAAAAGCATTTGACAAAAATCAGCCCATTTCATGATAAACATCCTCAACAAACTAGGCATAGAAGGAACATATCTCAAAATTATATTAATAAAAGCCATATATGAGAAACCCATGGCCAATATCATACTGAATAGGGAAAAATTGAAAGCATTCTCACTAAGAACTGAAATAAGACAATGATATCCACTGTTACCACTTCTATTCACCCTAGTCCTGGAAGTCTTAACCAGGGCAATCAGGCAAGAGAAAGAAATGAAGGGTATCCAAATAGGGAAAGAAAAGGTCAAACTATTGCTTTTCTGATGATATGATCTTATATTTAGAAAACCCAAAAGATTCCACCAAGGGACTTCTGGAAGTGATAAATTTGGCAAAATCACAAGTTACAAAATCAACATACATGAATCTATAGCATTCCTATACACCAATAACAGTCAAGCTTAGCGTCAAATCAAAGACTCAATACCATTCACAATAGCTACAAAGAAAATAAAATACCTAGGAATATACTTAACCATAGAGGTGAAAGATCTCTACAAAGAGAACTTCAAAACATGGAGGAACAAAATTTCTGATGATACAAACAAAAGGAAAGGATCCATGGTCATGGATCCATAGAATCAACATTGTTAAAATGCCCATACTACCAAAATTAATTTATGGATTGAATGCAATCCCCATCAAAATACCAATGTCATATTTCACAGATCTAGAAAAAATAATTCTGTGTTTCTTTTGGAACCAGAAAAGAGCTTGAATACACAAAGCATTCTTTTTTTTTTTATTTCAGGATATTATGGGGGTACAGATGTTTAGATTACGTATGTTGCCCTTGCCCTCCTCACCCCCCAAGTCCGAGTTTCAAGTGCGTCCGTCCCTCGATGGTGCGCAACACAAAGCATTCTTAAGTAAAAAGAACAAATCTTGGGGCATCACATTACCTAATTTCAAACTATACTACAAGGAAATAGTAGCCAAAAGAGCTTGGTATTTGCACAAAAAGAGAGATATAGACCAATCTAACAGAACAGAAAGCCCAGACATAAAACCATCCAAATACAGACAACTGATCTTTGACAAAGCAGACAACAATATACATTGTGGAAAAGAATCCCTACTCAATAAACGGTGCTGGGACAACTGGATAGCCACAGGCAGAAGAATGAAACAGGATTCATATCTCTTACCACTCACAAAAATTAATTCAAGATGGATGAAAAATGTAAATGTAAGGCATGAAACCATAAGATTCTAGAATAAAATGTTGGAAAAACCCTTCTAGATATTGGCCTAGAAAAAATTTATAAAGAAGACCCCCAAGGACAATCACGGTAACAAGAAGAATAAATAAATTGGACTTGATTAAATTAAAATGCTTCTGTACCAGCCAAGGAAATAATCAGCAGAGCAAATAGACAACCTACGGAATCGGAGAAAATATTTGCAAGCTATACATCTTACAAAAGGCTAATAACCAGAATTTACAAAAAAAAAATCAAGCAAATCAGCAAGAAAAACAAACACAACCCCATTAAAACGTGGGCAAAAGACATAAACAGAAGCTTTTCAAAAGAAGATAGACAAGTGGCCAACATAACACATGAAAAAATGCTGGATGTCACTAATTATCAGGAAAATGCAAATGAAAACCACAATGAGATATCACCTACCCCAGTCAGAATGGCTTTTATTAAAAAATCCAAAAACAATAGATGCTGGCACGGATGCAGAGAGAAAGGAACACTTATACACTGCTGGTGGTACTGCAAATTAGTACAACCTCTATGGAAAACAGTATGGAGATTCCTCAAAGAACTAAAAGTAGTTCTACCATTTGATCCAGCAATCCCACTACTGGGTATTTACCAAGGAAAAAGAAGTCATTTTATCAAAAAGATACCTGCACTCGAATGTTTATTGCAGCACAATTCACAATTGCAAAGATGTGGAATCAACCCAAATACCCATCAAGTCATGAGTGGATTAACAACATATGGCATATGTATACTATGTAATATTACTCAGCCATGGAGAAGGATGACGTAATGCGTTTTGCAACAGTATGGATAGAACTAGAGACTGTTATCTTAAGTGGAGTATCTAAAGAATGAAAAAATAAACACCACACGTACTCACTATTAAATTGGAACTAACCAATTAGCACACGTGAGCATAGAGGGAAGTATAATTCAGTGGAAATCAAACAGGGGGAGGAGGGAGGACATGATGGGTGGAAACTTACCTAACAGGTACAATGAATACTATCCGGGTGACTGGCACACTTATAACCCTGACTCAAGCATTACAAAAGCTATCCATGTAACCCAAAACATTTGTACCCCCCATAATACTTTTAAATAAAAATAAATGAATAAATGTGATTCACCACATAAACAGAAGAAAAAAAAGCCATGTGATTATCTTAATAGATGTGGAAAAAGTATTCGATAAAATCTAGCAACCTCTCATGATAAAAACCCTCAAAATACTAGGCATAGAAGGAACGTACTTTAAAATTATAACAGCCACATATGACAAATCCACAGCCAACATCATACTGAATGGGGAAAAATTGAAAGCATTCCCCCTGAGATTTGAAACAAAACAAGTGTGCTCACTATCCCCTCTTCTATTCAGCATAGTAGTGGAAGTCTTCACCAGGGAAATCAGGCAGGAGAAAGAAATAAAGTGTATCCAAATCAGGAAAGAGGAGATGTTCACTGACAATATGAGCTTGTGTCTAGAAAACCCTAAAGACTTCACCAAAAGACTCCTAGGATTGGTAAATAAATTTGGCAGTGTCTCAGGTTACAAAATCAATGTACAAACATCAGTAGCACTTCTTTATACAATAATAGTCGAGCTGGGAGTCAAATCAAGGACTAAATACCATTTACAATAGCTGCAAAGAAAATAAAATACCTAGGAATATACTTAACAAAGGAGGTAAAAGATCTCTACAAGGAGAACTACAAAACCCTGATGAAAGACATCATAGATGACACAAACAAAAGGAAAAATATGTACTGCTCACACATTGGTAGAATCAATGAATCAATGTTACTAAAACATTGGACTGCCCAAAGTGATTTGCATATTCAATGAAATCCCCATCAAAATGCTAACCTCATATTTCACAGATCTAGAAAAATTAATTCTATGCATCATTTGAAACCAAAATAGGGCTCAAATTGCCAAAGCAATCTTAAGCAAAAAGAACAAATCTGGAGTGATCAAAATGGCATGATACTGGTATGAAAGTAGAGATATAGACTAATGGAACAGGATAGAGAACGTAGAAATGAAACCATCTACCTGTTAATACAACCAATTGATCTTCAATAAAGCAGACAACAACATATACTGGGAAAGGAAGTCCTATTTAATAAATGGTGCTGGGACAACTGGATAGTCACATGCAGAAGAATGAAACAGGATCCCTATCTCTCACCATATGCAAAAATTAATTCAGGATGGATAAAAGACTTAAGCATAAGACATGACGGCATAAAAATTCTCAAAGAAAATGTAGGAAAAACTCTTCTAGGCATCAGCCTAAGCAAAAAATTTATGATTAAGACTCCAAAGGCAAATACAGCAACAACAAAAATAAATAAATGAGACTTAATTAAATTAAAAGGCTTCTGCACAGAAAAAGTTGGATCCGGCAATCCCACTACTGGGTATCTACCCAAAGGAAAAAAGTCATTTTATCAAAATGATACCTTTACTTGAATGTTTATAGTAGCACAATTCACAATTACAAAGATGTTGAATCAACCTATGTGCCCATCAATTCATGAGTGGCTAAAGAAAATGTGGTCTGTGTGTGTATATACACACACACATACCATGGAGTACTACTCCATTATAAAAAGGAATGAAATAATGTCTTTTGCAGCAACTTATATGGAATTGGAGAGCATTATCTTAAGTGAAGTATCTCAGGAATGGAAAAACAAACACCACATGTCTCTAACAATTGGGAGCTAAAGAACGGGTGCACACATGTACAAAGAGATGTACAGGACACTGGAAATCAAGAATAGGGGATGGGGACATAAAAACTTACCTATCGAGTATAATGAACCCTGTTCTGGTGATGAGCACACTAAAAGCCCCGACTTAAGCCTTATACTAGGCATCCATGTAAGAAAAACATTTGTTTCCCTTTAATATTTTGAAATAAAAAAATGAAAAAAATTCTCATTAAAAATGTTCTGACAGAAAAAAAACCCAAGATGTGTTATATAACACAGTGGAATATTATTCAGCCTTAAAAAAGGAAGAAAATGAATAACTGAAAGAGTAGAAATGGAATATTCCTAACAAAAAGAAATGATAAATGCCTGAGGTGATGAATACTCCATTATCCTTATATGATTATTGCACATTGTATGCCTGTATCAAAACATCACATGTATCCTATAATTATATACAACTATTATGTACCCATAATAATTAAA
>NW_012148730.1:3191794-3194601 GCF_000956105.1 Propithecus coquereli
TTTTGCTTTAAAATATATAGTAGAGAAGAAGTGATGGTATACCAAGAAAAATAAGGCACCGATGTATAAATTTTGCTTATGTTTCCATTTTGATCCCTTCAACAGTCCATTGAATTTATACATGTGGATGAAATTAATTAAACCAGGAACATATTTAAAAACAGAAATAGTCTCTATATCTTTGGTATATTTTATGTATTTTTGTAATATCCACAGTATAATTAGAAATTATTCTTTGTTCTTGGACAAATTAAGAACCTTGTGCAATGAAATGCTACAAATGCTCGTTTCACTTATGGCAATATTTCCAGAAAACCTCAGCACTATCTAGTTATGATTCTGGTAATGTAGACGGATATTGTTTGCTATCATTGCATCAGCTATAAAACTACAGAATTTGTACCATCCTAATGGAGCTTATCTCAATAAAGATTTGAGGAAATAATTTTGCTGTCATTGGACATCCTATTATCATCTCCTCAAAATTTGGCACTAGAATAATGTTTTCCTTTTACTCATTTACTTTTGGAAGAAACATGAAATTCAGAACAGATTTTCTAGCAAAATGGTGATTGTCTAAAAATTTTTTTTTCACAGATTGTCTACATTTTACTTGCTGCCCATCATAAATTCCAGTAGCTAGTTACTTTCTAGAAAATAATACATGAGGAAAATATTTTCCTCAATAAGCACAGGTTTCCTTTTATATAGGTATGTATTTCTGGTTCAAATAACTAGAAGTTCATAGACAGAGCAGTCTTCAGGGGTGATGTAATCCAGGAGCTTCAACTCCACTACTCTGTGAGTCTCTTATCTTGGCTCCCTTCTGGGTGGTGTTGGCTGCATTCTGAGGTTGATATAGAAATGGCTGCAGCAGTCTGGGCCTCATGTCCCATCAGGATGATGTTCAGAAGAAAAGAGGTATGTCTAGTTTTTTGTTTGGTTTAGTTTTTAAAATTTGTTTTTAAAGAAAGTCAGAAAGGTAGAAAGTAGAAAGGTAACGTAGGCTTCTCATGACCTAAGTCAAAGGTAGTAAGCAGGTGTTGGTTAAAGAAGTATACGAAGTGTTTTGTAAGTAGAGGACTTTGCCATCTGGAGTTACCTCCACAGAGAGAGGGAGTCTATGACCCTTTTTGTATCTTGCTTAATATATCTTAAGATAATTTTTTCATTATATCTAAACACTATCCTGATGCCTTTTAAGAGTATATTTTCCTCATCTTCCTTTTTGACAAAGCATTAATGTCTTTGTAGCAAATCACAATATTCTGAAAGAAAACATGATTGTGTGTATGTGATGCTGAGTGACTGATTAAAAATGGGAAGAAAACAATAGAAATTATATGTCTGATGCCATGTAAACAGATTATTTTCAATATTAATTTATTGCTTTTCTTGCTGAAAAGACTAAAATTCCTTTTGTAGTCCTTCATAGCTTCCCTTGGTTATCCAGACAGCGTGCTTTTGTGCAGACCAAAGAGCCAAGATATATGAATGAGAGTCTTCATTCTGCCACCTACTACCAATGTGACATTGAATAAATTACTCAGACTTTATGAGCCTCAATTTCCTCACCTATAAAATGGACATCATAATTTTTACCTCATAGTTTTGTTGCCATTCATTAAATATTGGTTTCCTTCCCTTTATCATTTGCGTTTTTCTTTGGCCTTTACATTTTTTCCCAACTAAGCCCTAAAAATAATATTAGTAACTGAAGTAATATTTTCCAGTGACATAAATACCCAAGAACGTGTGTCACCAGCCTTTGAAAGGTATCCTAAACCATTCCCCAATAGACTATATTGGTATGTTATAGAATGTGTCCCTTCATTTAGAACTGGTTCAAAAGAAATTGTTTGAGATTAATTTTCAGCATATTAGGAAAGCTGTGAGGTGGCTGGAATTATAAATGTCAAGGTAACATTGATGTTGAGGAATGTGTTTTTTTAAAACAACTGTAAGTGGTGGATTACAGATCACTTCAGGAATGCTATAATGAAGCTTCACTGTATTTACTTAGAAGAATGTTATTAGCATAGCAATTTTTAAGATTAATATTCTGCTAAATTGTCTCAAAGGTTTCAAATAACTCTTCTAATTTTATGGGAAATTGTTACCAAAATTACGCCTCTTATGAAAAACACATATTAATGTATCAGACAAGATAAATACATTTTAATAAATAAGCATTATGTTACAAGGGAGTTATATCTTATTTGAACCTGATATAATGAGTAATGGAGCATTTCAACTTGATACAATGAGTAATGAAACCTTTCAACAACACCGATGATTCACTATGTCATTAAAATATACTGAAATTTTAAAAGAGAGACATTAAAATCATCACAGACACCCATTCAGAGTCTACAAGAATAAAGCCTGAATTATTTTCCATGCTCTGGCAGAGCAAGAGACAGAAGCTCCTTGCAGAAGTTGTTCATAGAATCCTAAAAGGAGCAGAGAATCTGAATAATTTATTTCCCCTGTAGTTGCCCAATACTGTACTACAAAATGGTATACCTGATGAAACTAACCCATTGTAACTTGACATCTTAATGGTCTAGTGTTAATTTTGACTAGGCTTTATGACATCATTTATTTTTCATTATCTCTGTAGGTTTGCACTGGCTTTCTAAGATTGTTAACAACTACATGTAAAATTGGAATTATAAATCAAGACTGAAAATGGAAAAAGTAACTTTACTATCAAATAACATTATATCATTTCCACTTCAATAATAGGGTCAACTAAGTACAATTCTTTGTTTGCTATAATCAAATTACTTATTTTTTATAGTGAA
>NW_012148730.1:3194651-3195913 GCF_000956105.1 Propithecus coquereli
TCTCCATGAATACTAGGCATTGTTCAAGGTCTTTCTCAAATTTACTTCCCTGACGTCTTTTGTACCTGCCTATTTAAGCCATTTCAATGTACTAAAATTGTAATTCTTAAACGGATACTTTTGGAGGCAGAATGGAGAAAGGATATATCAACACTACATAATTGATGTAGATTGGCCTGAATATCAGAAGCAATCTTCGAGAGCCACATACAGAAATATTCCATGTCAATAATCATTTAGAACCAAAGGATAAGATCAACAAGGTTAGGCTACATCAGTTATGGCTGATACCTGGCAGGCATTCTACTTTTTTTTTTTTTTTTTTTCCATGGTAGATACAAGAAAGTCTTCTGCTCGTGAGACTAGACCGGGGCATAATTAATCCTAGGACCATGGAACCAAGTAGCCTATCTCTGGGCTAGGTATTTTCTACTCTCCCCTAGTCATTTATCTTTGAACCCAAATTTCATTTGGGCCTTAGTTATGTTGTGGAATATTTTTCTACACTTTGCACTATGCATCATTTGTGTACATTTCTTATTTCCCCTACTGGGCTATAAGATCTCTGAGAGATAAGATTATGGCTCCGTAGTTGCAACCCAAGAATTTCTATTAATATATCAGAAGGAAATAGGGGTAGCAAAGTAGTCAGAAGGGTAGGGATGATGGAGGGGCTCTAGGCTAGAAAGTTGCATTTGCATATCATGTATACTATTTTACTCAGACCATGTATATTTTTGGTCATTCGATGGGTGCTTGTGGAGGTCATGAAAGGACATTTAAGCTCTCTCAAGTCTCCCTTTGTCACTTGAACTGTATCTTACTCCTTATATAGCTTTACATGCTTTACAGCAGATATATCAGTAACTACAACTCCGTACACAGACCTACTCAAATACTTCCACTCAAATGCGATTATCTTCACCATGTTGCCATATGGGAACCACTAGTCTTTCCTCTCCCTTCCTTATTCCCTCTCTTCCTTTATTTCTTCTTTCTTCCGTCCTTCTTTTGCTCCCTCTTTCCTTTCTTTTCTTCCCTCCTTCCTCCCTTTCTTTCTTCTTTCCTTTCTTCCTTGCTTTCCTGTCAAGAACAAAACGGATTCTTTGGAGTTCTGAGAGCAACTGTGGTATAGTGGTTTGGGGATCAGACAGACCTGAGTTGGTAACACTGCTCTGTCCGTAGCTGTGTGCCTTTAAACAAATGACTTGATGTCTCTGCTCTCTATTGTCTTTAACTAAATTTTTTTTTTTTTTTTTTTT
>NW_012148730.1:3199617-3207414 GCF_000956105.1 Propithecus coquereli
AGCAAAGTTTCATCTCTGGAATTTCATAACCGATCTAATTGTGTCTATTTTGCAGTTGCCAATTCAACTCAATGATTTCATCTGTCACTTGGAATCTGTCAGACTTGCATAGACATAACATTCAACACCCAACCTGGAGGTCACTAAGTTGTGCAAATTGGAAACAGGTATGACTTCAGCAGCACTGATGCAAATGCAATAGTTGTTAAAAAAAATTTTAAAAATTAAAAACTGTGAGTTTCTGATGAGATTAAAAATTTGAATGTAAGGTTAGAAAACATAGTCATCAACCAAGATTCTACAAGATGGTTGTCCTGGGGCACACTTAAGGGAATAGTTGTTATTAATGCTGTTCTTTTTAACTGGTGGCTTTTCACTCTTTCTCATGTTTCTCAGTTTCCTACCTTTACTTTTTACATATTTTTGGTCTTACTACAAAATGATACCACCATACTTATTAATTATTCTCTAGTAATGACTGTCAAAAATATTTTAAACAAATTTTTACTGTTATTTTCAGACACCAAAGTGGTGTACACAAATTGCTCAGTGTGAAACCCACCAGTAATTACTAGTTTTTATGACTAGATATTAGTATGGTCAGTAATTCTTCCAAAAGCCAATCCCTTACTAGCTTGAACCTATTATTTGTGTCACTACCCTTCTCTCATAAGAAAGAATTTGCACCTTACTAATAAATATTGAAAATTCTTACTTTTTCTGCAACTATAGCTTATTTAGTTATATAAAAATAACTTTTTACAAGAGCTATTCCATTTCAAGGAGCAAAGTTTAGCGTATTTAAATAAACCTTATTTATGGGTCCTTTTCAAACATTAATCAGAAGTTCAAAAAACTGGCCGGGCTCGGTGGTTCACGCCTATAATCCTAGCACTCTGGGAGGCTGAGGCGGGCAGATCATTTGAGCTCAGGAGTTCAAGACCAGCCTGAGCAAGAGTGAGACCCCGTCTCTACTAAAAAAATAGAAAGAAATTAGCTGGACAACTAAAAATATACATATAGAAAAAATTAGTCGGGCATGGTGGCGCATGCCTGTAGTCCCAGCTATTGCAGGAGGATTGCTTGAGCCCAGGAGTTTGAGGTTGCTGTGAGCTAGGCTACCCCACAGCACTCCAGCTCAGGCAACAGAGTGAGACTCTGTCTCAAAAAAAAAAAAAAAAGAAGTTCAAAACACTATGTCTTGAAAATGATGCTCTCTTGAGTGTGTTACAATATTAACCCAAGCTCAAGTAGAACAACTGTAGTGAATGACAAAGAGGAAATTTAGTTTTCACGTTAACATGTTTAGTGACAATGCCCTCAATTATTCTTACCATCTTGCCAAATTGCTGTGTCCCAAATCTAGCTGGAATTTGCTCTCCAGTGCCAAATTATTTGTTGACTCATCTCCTTCCATGCTTGTTCAGGCAACAGACAGGAAAAATGTCTGTGTGATGAAAGTGTATTCATTTTGTTTTCCCAGTGTGAGTTTTATTGTTTCTCTCCTTCTGTCTGACAAAATGTATCATCACCTATCTTGATTAAATCAATATCAGCACCACTATGAATATTGAGTGGGCACAATTCCACACCCAGATAGAGGCCAGTACTGACACAACTTTAGGCAAGATGAGGGCTGAATAATCTTCCAATGCCTCCTCAAGCTTTTTGTTAAGTCCTGTGTTTTTCTGTGCCAGATAACTGGCAAGTAAAGGGTTAACAATGAGGCTCTACCAAATCAAATATTACTAGGAATATTCTACTTTAAATCAGCAATTGGTTTCAGAAAAGCAAGGTGAAAACATACCTTGGCACAGATTGTAGCATTGGCCATTATCTAACAAATACAGTCAAATTTCAACTATCCAAATGGAATTAATTTAAATAAACTGATGATCAAATAAGAGGGTAAATAAAAAGCATTTCATGTAAATATTCATGTCTTGCAAAGTAACTTAATTTAAATGACTGGTTTGGGGTAAGAGCTGGAATCCATTCTACTAACTGAAGTATCCCAAAAATGGAAAAACAAGCACCACGTGTATTCACCATCAAATTGGTATTAACTGATTAACACTTAAGTGCATATATAGTAGAAACATTCATCGGGTGTCGGGCAGGTGGGAGGGGGGAGGAGGGGATGGGTACATTCACCTCTAATGGGTGCGGTGCGCATCGTCTGGGGAATGGACATGCTTGAAGCTCTGACTTGGGTGGGGCAAGGACAGTATATGTAACCTAAACATTTTTACCCCCATAATATGCTGAAATAAAAAAAATTTAACTAAAAATAAAGACTCTGGATGAATGAAGTTCAAATGTAGATTTCAGTTCAAAAGAAGAGACAAAATGTTTTTAACTGCATTTGTATCATGTGTTGCAGGCATTTTCTTCTGCAGTAAATTGAGGTGGTTGGAGTCTTTAGGGAAATGTGAGGATTAATACCTTCTCATCTGCTGTTGCACTTTAAGATGGATATCAAAAATGTTATATAGTGATGAAAAGTATTCTTGTGAGTAAAACATCCAATGTCACTTTAAGATTTGCAGTTCTCTGCACATTTCATGCAAATAAATTTTAATTTTTCAATAAGGAGTCTACTATTTAAACTGATGCTGAAGCACATTGATCGACCTAATTAGATATAAAACCCGGTGACTAAAGTCACCAAGAGTATATGATCTCATGCCCTGGGTAACACGTTCAGTGTTTTTATTATTATTGTATGATAAGTCCCCCAGCCTTTTCTGTGAGGAACTCTCTCTGGACTAAGTAATTGGTAGTTTCTCATGCATGTTTTAATAGTCTTCAGAAAAAAGGTTTCTGAACAAATGCCATCTACTATGGAATACTATTTGAACTGCATTTATTTCTACAGCAGATTTCCCTAGTTGGCCAATTAATTGCAAGGTATAAAGGTCTTTTTAAAGTCACTTGGAAAAAAAAGGACAACAGTTATGGTTCGTTGTTCCCATCTTGAACAGACTCTAATACGGCAAGTAGTATATATCATAAATACCTTTTCAATATTGTTAGGACAAGATATAAATATATTATATATAGACTGTTCAAAATTGTCATTAAATACATGGTATGGACTTTGATTTTATTCTTATCAGTTTTGTGTTTGGACGATAAAAAACAAAATTTGTTCATAAGCTTTTTTGACCATTGTTTAAGAGGATTTTTAAACCTATAGAACATCTTTGAACAATTACCACAATCAGTACTGAAGTATTTAGATTTGAGTAATTAAAGAAATAGGATCACAATGCAGTGGAGATTGAATTAATTTCTCCTTTTTGTGTATCTCTTCTTGGAACCAGATAATCAATTTTTTTAACCTTGAGAGCTTGTTTGAAAGTTCTAGCAGGGGGGCATAGCTTCTGAAAGTCCTTGACTGAAGAACAGTCTTCAAATTTTCATAACAATTTTTGGAACCTAGGTGCCAGACTACATATATTTTTAAGACAAATCTTAAAAATGACTGACATATATCTACTAGTCATTTAGCCTCTATTTAACTGATCGCAAACAAGATAATGATTTTCTCTTAAACAAAGTAAATTAATTACAAACATTGTATCACCATGGCAGGATGTAAAATATCCTGGGGTGTGCATATTTCAGGATCCTCCTGATTTGGTTATCTGGATCCAGAGCTAAATTAGAATATATCTATATGAAGCCAAGAAATCCCAGAATGACAACAGGGATATACGATGGAAATTACAAGTTAGGGCATTTTCTGGACTTGATGTTATTATATATTCCCAATATCAGAGAACCCACATAGAATGCATGGCTTGTAGTAGGCCCTTGAGACAAATTTTATGAACTAATAAATGGAAAAACTACACATAAGTTCTAATCACAATTATATATTTAGCACACATCTGCATAATACATGATTCATTCAAGCTTAGCCTTTTTTGCAAACCAGTTATTGCATGTAGCCATTCACTAGTTATGAGAAACATTACTATATTTTAGGTTGATATTTGCTTTCCAGCTAGTCTTTTCATTTTCAAGAGTTATCAGCTAGCAAGTCTATTTATCAGAAAGGCACTTTTTGCATTTTAGAAATGACTCTAACCCCCTAAGTAGTGTTTGAAATTTGTAAAAAGCCTCCCCAGGGCTCCAGCTGATATTTGCCCTGGCCAGGAGAACTGGGCCTTTTTCCTTTGGGCTCACTGCTGATAATACTGATGTGGACCTCTCACTTCATTAGCTTTGATAAGGGCAGTATTTCCCCTGCTGCTTGTGAGAAACAAGACTATAGAGATTCTCTAGAGCAGTAGGAACTCTGCCCTTATCACACACAAAAAATAGTGAATTTCTGCTCCCATATAGCCTTACATTGGAAAGCACATTAATCATAAATGCACATTGTGAAGAAACTCAGTCCTACATCTTTAAAAATAATTTTGATTGGTTTGGTGTATGTCTGAAAAATAGGTTTGAAATAGTTGCAAGGAAACAGACAGTACTATGCAGAAGATAATGAGGCTAGAAAATAGTACTCTTGATAGGACAAATAATACATGGCCCCGAGGCAGTTTGATATAGTAACTACTATTACTACTACTAATAATAGCGATTATATAGCACTTATGTAACAGACTCTGATTCTAAGTGCTTTATATATTATAACTAATTTAATCTTCACAATAATCTCATTAAGTTGCTATTGTCATTAACCTCATAATATACATGAGGAAACTGAGGCACAGAAAGGTTGAATAATTTGCCCTTGGTCAAAGCGCTAGTAAGTAACACAACCAGTATTTGAACTCCAGCAGGGAGTTTCAAGGGTGTACTTAATTTAAGCCCCAGGTTTGCCACTTAGCATTTGTGTGCCGCTAAGCATGTCACTTAAACTCTTGGGCCCTTAGTTTTCTCAACAATTAAGTGAGGGTTAACAATGTCTATCACACAGGGTATTTATGGGTTAATAATTGTAAATCATAATAATGGTACATTTATTGAGCATGCAGTTCATGATCTCTACTCTTGGAAAAGTAGTTAGGAGGGCTTTATAGTCAGGCTCTACTACTTGTTATGTGATGTTGGGAAAGTACTTTACATCTCTGGTGGGCAATATTCTCATCTGTAAAATAGGGGAATATATTTCCACATCTTCAAAATAAAGATGCTAATAGCTATTTATTAGAGTTGTCATGAAAATCAAATGAGATAATACATAATTATTTAGCATGATGCCTGACACATAATAAGCATTAAATAAATAATAAGAATAGTATATGGAAATGTTTAATCAGCAAGAAACTTCTCAGAGGACTCTAGCTAAAATGAACATAAAAACAAGCAGTCAATATTATTGTATCATGCCAGTTTTTCACTGACTGAAAAGGTAAAGTAACTGAATAGCAACTCTATGCTGTAAGTGTTAACTTTAGAGAAAGGCCCAAAGAAGGACATATATTCTAAGTTGCTGTGGTTTGAATAGTTCTGCTTAGAGACTTAGCAGACTTAGAGACTTAGGAGCCAAGCACCGTCACTATTAGAGACTCTGTTGACCCAATTGCTCAGGTTCAAATTTATTGGGCATTATAGTAACAAAGGAGGCAAAACAATAACTTGGGGCCTGGTTAAGATAGTGGCAATCTGCACCTAGATGTACTTTTGGAAGACATTATAAATTTGAACTAGAAGTACACAAGTCTTACTCTAATCAGTATCCAATGAAAGAAAGTGTGTTTAAAAATTAGAAAGCTTTTTAGCATAATAATTGAATTGTGTACCTCAAATGGATGGATTTTATGATATGTAAACGATACTTCAATGAAGTTGTTTAAAAACAAATTTATTTCTGAGAAGAATGTCATTGGCATTTTGATACAGATTGCATTGAATCCATAGATATTTCTGACGGTATAGTCATTTCCACTTCACAGAAATAGAAAAAACAATTTTAAAATTCATGTGGAACCACGAAAGATTCTAAATTGCCAAAGCCATCATGAGCAAAAAGAACAAAGCTGAAAGCATCATACTGCCTAACTTCAATATACTACAAAGCTATAGTAACCAAAACAGCATGGTACTGGCATACAAACAGACATATAGACCTATGGAACAAAATAGAGAAACCAGAAATAAATCCACACATTTACAGCCAACTGATTTTCAACACAGGTGTCAAGAACACTCACTGAGGAAAGGACAGTCTCTTCAATAAACAGTGGTGAAAAATTAGATATCCCTATGCAAAAGAATGAAACTAGACCCCCACAGCTTACTGTATGCAAATTTCAACTCAAAATGGATAAAAGATTTAAATGTAAGACCCGAAACTCTGGTACTACTAGAAGAAAACATAGAAGAAACATTTTAGGATATTGATCTTGGCAAAGATTTTATAGAAAAGACCTCAAAAGCACAGGCAACAAAAGCAGAAATAGATAAATGGGATTATATCAAGCTAAAAAGCTTCTGCACAGCAAAGGAAACAATCAATATACCAAAGAGACAACCTGCAGAGTGGGAGAAACTATTTACAAATTATTCATCCTACAAAGGATTAATATCCACGATATACAAGAAATTGAAACAACTCAACAGCAAAAACCAAATAATCTGATTTAAAAATGGGCAATAGACATCACTCAAAAGAAGATATACAAATGGCCAACAGGTATATGAAAAATATTTAACATCAATAATCATCAGGGAAATGCAAATCACAACCATATGAGATATCATCTCACCGCAGTTATTAATAGAAGAGCTATTGTCAAAAAGACAAAAAATTAACAAATGTTGGCAAGGATGTGGAGAAAGGGAAACTCTAATACATTGTTGGTGAGAATGTAAATTAGTACATCCACTATGGAAAAATGTGTGGAAGTTCCTCAGAAAACTAAAAATATAACTACTATAAGATCCAGTAATCTCACTACTGGGTATATATCCAAAGAAATGGCAATTATTATGTTGAAGAGATATCTGCACTGCTAGGTTTATTGCAGCACCATTCACAGTAGCCAAAATAGGAAATCAACCTAAGTGTCTATCAACAGATGAATGGATAAAGAAAATGTGGTATATATATACACTGGAATACTATTCAGCCATAAAAAGGAATGAAATCCTGTCATTCTTGGCAATATGAGATAACGATGAGCTTGGAGGACATTATGTTAAGTGAAATATGCCAGATGCAGACAGATAAATATCACATGTGTGGAAGGTAAAAAAATGGATCTCATAAAAGTGGGGAGTAGGATAGTGGTTATTAGAGGTTAGGAAAGGTCAAAGGGAGTGGGGGATAGGGAGGTGTTGGTTTATGCATACAAAATTATAGCTAAATAGAGGGAATAAATTCTAGTGTTCTATAGCACTGTAGGGTGACTATAATTAACAACAATTTATTATATATTTTCCAATAGCTAGAAAAGCAGATTTTGAATGTTCCCAACACAAAGAAATGATAAATGTCTGCAGCAATAGTTATGCTTATTACCCTGATTTGATCATTATATATTGTATAAATGCATCAAAATATCACACTGTACCCCATAAATATGTACAATTATTATGAGTCAATTAAAAATAACTCCAAAAAAGATGTCACCTGGGTTTATTTATAAAACTATAATAAAAGTAGAAACTGAGGTTTTATTTTATTTCATAGAAGATTACTTTTATGATAGGAGGAGTGAATATTTAAGTATATCTTAGTTCTTTGGGAACTGAAAATATCTACCTTGGGATACGGTGCATCGAATGAAAATGTTACGTATTTAGAAGGCTATAATAGGCACTTATGAAAGT
>NW_012148730.1:3211544-3227814 GCF_000956105.1 Propithecus coquereli
GAGGCTGAGGCGGGCAGATCATTTGAGCTCAGGACTTCGAGACCAGCCTGAGCAAGAGTGAGACCCCGTCTCTACTAAAAAAATAGAAAGAAATTAGCTGGACAACTAAAAATATACATATAGAAAAAATTAGTCGGGCATGGTGGCGCATGCCTGTAGTCCCAGCTATTGCAGGAGGATTGCTTGAGCCCAGGAGTTTGAGGTTGCTGTGAGCTAGGCTACCCCACAGCACTCCAGCTCAGGCAACAGAGTGAGACTCTGTCTCAAAAAAAAAAAAAAAAGAAGTTCAAAACACTATGTCTTGAAAATGATGCTCTCTTGAGTGTGTTACAATATTAACCCAAGCTCAAGTAGAACAACTGTAGTGAATGACAAAGAGGAAATTTAGTTTTCACGTTAACATGTTTAGTGACAATGCCCTCAATTATTCTTACCATCTTGCCAAATTGCTGTGTCCCAAATCTAGCTGGAATTTGCTCTCCAGTGCCAAATTATTTGTTGACTCATCTCCTTCCATGCTTGTTCAGGCAACAGACAGGAAAAATGTCTGTGTGATGAAAGTGTATTCATTTTGTTTTCCCAGTGTGAGTTTTATTGTTTCTCTCCTTCTGTCTGACAAAATGTATCATCACCTATCTTGATTAAATCAATATCAGCACCACTATGAATATTGAGTGGGCACAATTCCACACCCAGATAGAGGCCAGTACTGACACAACTTTAGGCAAGATGAGGGCTGAATAATCTTCCAATGCCTCCTCAAGCTTTTTGTTAAGTCCTGTGTTTTTCTGTGCCAGATAACTGGCAAGTAAAGGGTTAACAATGAGGCTCTACCAAATCAAATATTACTAGGAATATTCTACTTTAAATCAGCAATTGGTTTCAGAAAAGCAAGGTGAAAACATACCTTGGCACAGATTGTAGCATTGGCCATTATCTAACAAATACAGTCAAATTTCAACTATCCAAATGGAATTAATTTAAATAAACTGATGATCAAATAAGAGGGTAAATAAAAAGCATTTCATGTAAATATTCATGTCTTGCAAAGTAACTTAATTTAAATGACTGGTTTGGGGTAAGAGCTGGAATCCATTCTACTAACTGAAGTATCCCAAAAATGGAAAAACAAGCACCACGTGTATTCACCATCAAATTGGTATTAACTGATTAACACTTAAGTGCATATATAGTAGAAACATTCATCGGGTGTCGGGCAGGTGGGAGGGGGGAGGAGGGGATGGGTACATTCACCTCTAATGGGTGCGGTGCGCATCGTCTGGGGAATGGACATGCTTGAAGCTCTGACTTGGGTGGGGCAAGGACAGTATATGTAACCTAAACATTTTTACCCCCATAATATGCTGAAATAAAAAAAATTTAACTAAAAATAAAGACTCTGGATGAATGAAGTTCAAATGTAGATTTCAGTTCAAAAGAAGAGACAAAATGTTTTTAACTGCATTTGTATCATGTGTTGCAGGCATTTTCTTCTGCAGTAAATTGAGGTGGTTGGAGTCTTTAGGGAAATGTGAGGATTAATACCTTCTCATCTGCTGTTGCACTTTAAGATGGATATCAAAAATGTTATATAGTGATGAAAAGTATTCTTGTGAGTAAAACATCCAATGTCACTTTAAGATTTGCAGTTCTCTGCACATTTCATGCAAATAAATTTTAATTTTTCAATAAGGAGTCTACTATTTAAACTGATGCTGAAGCACATTGATCGACCTAATTAGATATAAAACCCGGTGACTAAAGTCACCAAGAGTATATGATCTCATGCCCTGGGTAACACGTTCAGTGTTTTTATTATTATTGTATGATAAGTCCCCCAGCCTTTTCTGTGAGGAACTCTCTCTGGACTAAGTAATTGGTAGTTTCTCATGCATGTTTTAATAGTCTTCAGAAAAAAGGTTTCTGAACAAATGCCATCTACTATGGAATACTATTTGAACTGCATTTATTTCTACAGCAGATTTCCCTAGTTGGCCAATTAATTGCAAGGTATAAAGGTCTTTTTAAAGTCACTTGGAAAAAAAAGGACAACAGTTATGGTTCGTTGTTCCCATCTTGAACAGACTCTAATACGGCAAGTAGTATATATCATAAATACCTTTTCAATATTGTTAGGACAAGATATAAATATATTATATATAGACTGTTCAAAATTGTCATTAAATACATGGTATGGACTTTGATTTTATTCTTATCAGTTTTGTGTTTGGACGATAAAAAACAAAATTTGTTCATAAGCTTTTTTGACCATTGTTTAAGAGGATTTTTAAACCTATAGAACATCTTTGAACAATTACCACAATCAGTACTGAAGTATTTAGATTTGAGTAATTAAAGAAATAGGATCACAATGCAGTGGAGATTGAATTAATTTCTCCTTTTTGTGTATCTCTTCTTGGAACCAGATAATCAATTTTTTTAACCTTGAGAGCTTGTTTGAAAGTTCTAGCAGGGGGGCATAGCTTCTGAAAGTCCTTGACTGAAGAACAGTCTTCAAATTTTCATAACAATTTTTGGAACCTAGGTGCCAGACTACATATATTTTTAAGACAAATCTTAAAAATGACTGACATATATCTACTAGTCATTTAGCCTCTATTTAACTGATCGCAAACAAGATAATGATTTTCTCTTAAACAAAGTAAATTAATTACAAACATTGTATCACCATGGCAGGATGTAAAATATCCTGGGGTGTGCATATTTCAGGATCCTCCTGATTTGGTTATCTGGATCCAGAGCTAAATTAGAATATATCTATATGAAGCCAAGAAATCCCAGAATGACAACAGGGATATACGATGGAAATTACAAGTTAGGGCATTTTCTGGACTTGATGTTATTATATATTCCCAATATCAGAGAACCCACATAGAATGCATGGCTTGTAGTAGGCCCTTGAGACAAATTTTATGAACTAATAAATGGAAAAACTACACATAAGTTCTAATCACAATTATATATTTAGCACACATCTGCATAATACATGATTCATTCAAGCTTAGCCTTTTTTGCAAACCAGTTATTGCATGTAGCCATTCACTAGTTATGAGAAACATTACTATATTTTAGGTTGATATTTGCTTTCCAGCTAGTCTTTTCATTTTCAAGAGTTATCAGCTAGCAAGTCTATTTATCAGAAAGGCACTTTTTGCATTTTAGAAATGACTCTAACCCCCTAAGTAGTGTTTGAAATTTGTAAAAAGCCTCCCCAGGGCTCCAGCTGATATTTGCCCTGGCCAGGAGAACTGGGCCTTTTTCCTTTGGGCTCACTGCTGATAATACTGATGTGGACCTCTCACTTCATTAGCTTTGATAAGGGCAGTATTTCCCCTGCTGCTTGTGAGAAACAAGACTATAGAGATTCTCTAGAGCAGTAGGAACTCTGCCCTTATCACACACAAAAAATAGTGAATTTCTGCTCCCATATAGCCTTACATTGGAAAGCACATTAATCATAAATGCACATTGTGAAGAAACTCAGTCCTACATCTTTAAAAATAATTTTGATTGGTTTGGTGTATGTCTGAAAAATAGGTTTGAAATAGTTGCAAGGAAACAGACAGTACTATGCAGAAGATAATGAGGCTAGAAAATAGTACTCTTGATAGGACAAATAATACATGGCCCCGAGGCAGTTTGATATAGTAACTACTATTACTACTACTAATAATAGCGATTATATAGCACTTATGTAACAGACTCTGATTCTAAGTGCTTTATATATTATAACTAATTTAATCTTCACAATAATCTCATTAAGTTGCTATTGTCATTAACCTCATAATATACATGAGGAAACTGAGGCACAGAAAGGTTGAATAATTTGCCCTTGGTCAAAGCGCTAGTAAGTAACACAACCAGTATTTGAACTCCAGCAGGGAGTTTCAAGGGTGTACTTAATTTAAGCCCCAGGTTTGCCACTTAGCATTTGTGTGCCGCTAAGCATGTCACTTAAACTCTTGGGCCCTTAGTTTTCTCAACAATTAAGTGAGGGTTAACAATGTCTATCACACAGGGTATTTATGGGTTAATAATTGTAAATCATAATAATGGTACATTTATTGAGCATGCAGTTCATGATCTCTACTCTTGGAAAAGTAGTTAGGAGGGCTTTATAGTCAGGCTCTACTACTTGTTATGTGATGTTGGGAAAGTACTTTACATCTCTGGTGGGCAATATTCTCATCTGTAAAATAGGGGAATATATTTCCACATCTTCAAAATAAAGATGCTAATAGCTATTTATTAGAGTTGTCATGAAAATCAAATGAGATAATACATAATTATTTAGCATGATGCCTGACACATAATAAGCATTAAATAAATAATAAGAATAGTATATGGAAATGTTTAATCAGCAAGAAACTTCTCAGAGGACTCTAGCTAAAATGAACATAAAAACAAGCAGTCAATATTATTGTATCATGCCAGTTTTTCACTGACTGAAAAGGTAAAGTAACTGAATAGCAACTCTATGCTGTAAGTGTTAACTTTAGAGAAAGGCCCAAAGAAGGACATATATTCTAAGTTGCTGTGGTTTGAATAGTTCTGCTTAGAGACTTAGCAGACTTAGAGACTTAGGAGCCAAGCACCGTCACTATTAGAGACTCTGTTGACCCAATTGCTCAGGTTCAAATTTATTGGGCATTATAGTAACAAAGGAGGCAAAACAATAACTTGGGGCCTGGTTAAGATAGTGGCAATCTGCACCTAGATGTACTTTTGGAAGACATTATAAATTTGAACTAGAAGTACACAAGTCTTACTCTAATCAGTATCCAATGAAAGAAAGTGTGTTTAAAAATTAGAAAGCTTTTTAGCATAATAATTGAATTGTGTACCTCAAATGGATGGATTTTATGATATGTAAACGATACTTCAATGAAGTTGTTTAAAAACAAATTTATTTCTGAGAAGAATGTCATTGGCATTTTGATACAGATTGCATTGAATCCATAGATATTTCTGACGGTATAGTCATTTCCACTTCACAGAAATAGAAAAAACAATTTTAAAATTCATGTGGAACCACGAAAGATTCTAAATTGCCAAAGCCATCATGAGCAAAAAGAACAAAGCTGAAAGCATCATACTGCCTAACTTCAATATACTACAAAGCTATAGTAACCAAAACAGCATGGTACTGGCATACAAACAGACATATAGACCTATGGAACAAAATAGAGAAACCAGAAATAAATCCACACATTTACAGCCAACTGATTTTCAACACAGGTGTCAAGAACACTCACTGAGGAAAGGACAGTCTCTTCAATAAACAGTGGTGAAAAATTAGATATCCCTATGCAAAAGAATGAAACTAGACCCCCACAGCTTACTGTATGCAAATTTCAACTCAAAATGGATAAAAGATTTAAATGTAAGACCCGAAACTCTGGTACTACTAGAAGAAAACATAGAAGAAACATTTTAGGATATTGATCTTGGCAAAGATTTTATAGAAAAGACCTCAAAAGCACAGGCAACAAAAGCAGAAATAGATAAATGGGATTATATCAAGCTAAAAAGCTTCTGCACAGCAAAGGAAACAATCAATATACCAAAGAGACAACCTGCAGAGTGGGAGAAACTATTTACAAATTATTCATCCTACAAAGGATTAATATCCACGATATACAAGAAATTGAAACAACTCAACAGCAAAAACCAAATAATCTGATTTAAAAATGGGCAATAGACATCACTCAAAAGAAGATATACAAATGGCCAACAGGTATATGAAAAATATTTAACATCAATAATCATCAGGGAAATGCAAATCACAACCATATGAGATATCATCTCACCGCAGTTATTAATAGAAGAGCTATTGTCAAAAAGACAAAAAATTAACAAATGTTGGCAAGGATGTGGAGAAAGGGAAACTCTAATACATTGTTGGTGAGAATGTAAATTAGTACATCCACTATGGAAAAATGTGTGGAAGTTCCTCAGAAAACTAAAAATATAACTACTATAAGATCCAGTAATCTCACTACTGGGTATATATCCAAAGAAATGGCAATTATTATGTTGAAGAGATATCTGCACTGCTAGGTTTATTGCAGCACCATTCACAGTAGCCAAAATAGGAAATCAACCTAAGTGTCTATCAACAGATGAATGGATAAAGAAAATGTGGTATATATATACACTGGAATACTATTCAGCCATAAAAAGGAATGAAATCCTGTCATTCTTGGCAATATGAGATAACGATGAGCTTGGAGGACATTATGTTAAGTGAAATATGCCAGATGCAGACAGATAAATATCACATGTGTGGAAGGTAAAAAAATGGATCTCATAAAGGTGGGGAGTAGGATAGTGGTTATTAGAGGTTAGGAAAGGTCAAAGGGAGTGGGGGATAGGGAGGTGTTGGTTTATGCATACAAAATTATAGCTAAATAGAGGGAATAAATTCTAGTGTTCTATAGCACTGTAGGGTGACTATAATTAACAACAATTTATTATATATTTTCCAATAGCTAGAAAAGCAGATTTTGAATGTTCCCAACACAAAGAAATGATAAATGTCTGCAGCAATAGTTATGCTTATTACCCTGATTTGATCATTATATATTGTATAAATGCATCAAAATATCACACTGTACCCCATAAATATGTACAATTATTATGAGTCAATTAAAAATAACTCCAAAAAAGATGTCACCTGGGTTTATTTATAAAACTATAATAAAAGTAGAAACTGAGGTTTTATTTTATTTCATAGAAGATTACTTTTATGATAGGAGGAGTGAATATTTAAGTATATCTTAGTTCTTTGGGAACTGAAAATATCTACCTTGGGATACGGTGCATCGAATGAAAATGTTACGTATTTAGAAGGCTATAATAGGCACTTATGAAAGTGCTAAAAAACTCTCAAAAAGAATTTAAGAAAAGAAAATATAGGAGAGACTCAAATAATGTCAAAAAAACATGTTTAAAGTAACTTCTTAGAATTAATGCCTACTTGTTACATCATATTAAAGGAAAGAGAATAGAGAATTAAAATTTATTAAGCACCCAATATGTGCCAATCACTGCTACATGTTTTACCTTAAGTTGCCCCATTTTATACTCACAACACCCTACATGGTAAGCATCATTGCCTCCATTTTACAAATGAGGAAACAAGCACGAGAGGTTGAGTTACTTACCTAAGGTCATTTAAGTATTAATAGTAACAGGTGACAAATTCAGGTCTTTCAAAAACAATGTGACAGAATGAAAGGAACTTGAACTCTGAAGTAATTGTAAATCTTGCCTAACAGAGAGTTGTCTTTTAAAATTCTGCTGATAATTTTATGATAAGGAATATTTTGGCAGAAAGCTTCTAAGACTACAAGGCATCGAGTAACACTACCTGGCAATAACCAGTGAAGCACTAAAATGTCATGGTCTATCATTACTAAAAAATTTCAGAGGGCCGAGAAATCCCTTTAAATTAGAGCATCAGGGAAAATTTTGTGGTGAAAAGTGGACACATACAAGAACACATTCCACCTGGAAGACACTATAAGGACAATGACATTGCAGTGAAAGTTGCTATGATACGGTTTAAATACCAGGTCCTTACTGGTACACACCAGTACACACCATCTGAAACAACTAGAGAAAATCACTTTAGAAAACAAATCAGTTGACTTTCACTTTTCTTTATCGCTGCCACTTATCAATCTATATTCAGTAGTATTGTTGACCTTTTGCCTCTTGGTTCTTTTTTCTCTTAATAATCTGTTTTCAAATTTTTGTTGTAAAAATGTTCAAACATATAAAAATACAAAGTATTGTACAGTGAACGTTCATATACCCAACTCTCAGAATCAATGATATTCAAGATTTTGCCATATCTACTTTATCTAGTCTCTTTTACTTTTTTTGATGAACAATTTTTAAGATCTATTGATGGTAGACTAGGATTAGAATGGAATAAATATCCTTATTTATAGTCCATGTGTTATATAATATTTTCTACATAGTCTATATTTACAATCTATATTATATAATGATGTAATAGATATTTTAAAAAACTGATCTTTTCCCATTCAAAAAGAAATTTAGTCAAAATATGCCTCAAAGCTCAAATGTCCTTCATTTGTCCCATATTAGTCATTGTTAGAGCACAATGTACTCCTCTTATCAAATTTTTATTCTGGTTTGTTAAGTCTCCCATGGAGTTCTTGCACCACGTATGATATAAACCTGATCCCTCTATAGAGTCTTTAATAGTGACAGTCTGTTAGTTTTCCCTCCAAAACCAATCTCCTTTTCTTTGATAGACCTATAGCCTCCAAGCTTGAGACTACATTTCCTGGTTTCCCTTACCTCTAGGAAGAATAACTATAAGACAATGGGATATGAATGGAAGTAAATGTTTGCAACAGCTGAGTCATCTTCACTTGAAAGCCGTGTTTCTTTCTCTGGACTTTGTTTTCTTTGCCTCTTTCTGCATACTGGAATAGGACATGGAAACAACCAGCTTCAATGATGCAGATGTGGACAATATCCTAAAGGATGGTCAAGCAGAGAGATGGAAGGAATTTTGACCATGAATGACTTTGTGGAACAGAGTTGAAAATCCCTCAGAAACCTATAGGACCATTATGGAAGAGAAGAGTAAACTCAATAAATAAATGACTTAAATACCTTATTTAAGCCACTGTATTTTGGTGTCTCTTTATTACACCAGTGTAACCTTTACACTAATTATCACACTAGTATAATATCCTCTGATGTAGATATCATGATAGCTTTACATGTTAGCCAGACCTGGGAATTCTAGTTCTGTCACCTGTCCTATATGTGATGTTGGTAAGTTCTTTAAACTGTATGTACTCATTTCCTCATCTGCAAAATAGCAGTAGCAATATCTACTCATGGTGGAATTGTGAGGATTCAATGAGGCAATGGATGCATGTTATCTCATGTTGCCTGGAATACAGTACAGTGCTTAATAAGAGTGTTTTCATAGCCCTTTTATCACACTCAGAGATTGTTTTCTGCTAAATTATTAAACTGATTTTTTTCATTCAATATTTTCCCTAGTGATGTCGACCCTATCTATTTATATAATTGAATTAACCTACTCAATGCCCACCATTGGACACTGATTTTTGTCACTTTTAAAATAGAGTTTGACATATACAGAGTAATTTTAAGAATATAGGTAGTTGATAACAGAAAATCATATGAACAGACTTTTTGATTTTTTGCAGATCTACATGCCATGGCTATGATGGCTCAGTGAACAAACAAATATGTTTCATCTCTTCTGGAATGACATGACTGGTCAGAGAGGCTTTTGTATTAATACATGTCTTGAATCACAAGTCCTCACAACACTCTGATGTTAAAACAGGAATGTGGTTAATCCCTGAAGTCTTTGCAAGATTTCATCATTGTGATTCAGTGTATAGACTGAAATGAAGAAACTGACACAGAAACAAAATAACTCCTTAAAAATCACATAGCTTATTGTACTGGTCTAGAAAGAGGGATCGGGACTGCAGCTGTTGGACACATGAACGATGCTTTATTCAGTAAATTATTTAGTTTATGTATAAGAGAGGCAACCATAAGAAATATTCTTATTCCATTCTTTTCAAAGGACAGTTGTGAAATGATAGAACAGAGCAATTGGTTGAAATTATAACCGTGAAATTGGTAGCCAGAAACATATCTCAAAATGGATGCATATTATCTTACTACGTTACATTTGAGTTTTTTATGAGCCCTATTTTTATTTTTTTAAATTTTTTTTTATTTCAGCCTATTACGGGGGTACAAATGTTTAGGTTACAAGTATTGCCATTGCCTCCCTCCTTTCCACCCACCCCTATTCCGCAGTTTCTGCCAGGCCTCTGCCAGCAGGCAGGACTTCAAGCCCGCGGAGTTCCCCTGACTGTGATGTGAGCTGGGAGGTTCCCTGCCCAGGACCACGGCCTGAGTCCGGAGTGTGGCCCTCCCATGGGAGGAGAGTTGCCCTGCAAGCACACTGCAGCTAGGATGCACTCTGATCTGTCCCTGAAGGCACACTCACCTCAATAGACTAGTTCACAAATATCCCTTCTATGCCCCTGGGCAATGCAATTGAGACCTGGGTGTATGGGATCTGGCCTGCAGGCCTGTCCCCGGGGCCCCAGAGGTCAATCCCTGACCCTGCCAGGGAGAAGAGTGCTGGTCTCAAGTCACCCACAGGGTGCCCAAGCTGGATCAATGTCTCTCTGTCTCTGGGTTTGCCCTGCCCTGCTGGAGTCACCAGGCTAGCAGCACCAGGGAGGGCTGGCGGGTAGGGAGCTCACAGTTCGAGTACCCCTCAGTCTGCTCTAGGGCCCCAAAAGGAAAGGTCCCGTTCCCTGTGGATGCCTCTGTGTGGTGACTAAATTGTCTCTCTTGGCAGCCCTGCCACACGGGTAGGGAAGGGGAAGGGGAAAATGAAGCACTGTGGCGCCTACTGATGGGCTTGGGTCTGTGGGGCAGGATGTGCCCCAAGGGAGCTGGGAGCCCAATATCCTGTCCGCAAGAAGCTCACTGCTCACTGGCAGTATCCAGACTCTGGGCTAGTGTTAGCAGCTGCCCACACCTCCCCCCCACCCCCCAATGGACCCCCTCATGGCCAAAGGAATATCCTAAAACTAAATTGCCTGCCAGGAGAAGGGAGGTCAGACATGCCTCATCATGCTCACCTCCCTTCTTGGGGACACCCTTTGTAACCCATTAACAGGCCTAAGGGTATGCAAGAGAAACCTGTAGGTCCTCAATTTACACAACAAATATATGTCTGGTGGCTTATCTCTGATAAACAGCTCCTTATGTTAAAACATTCCAAGCCTTTAGACAAAGCTTCATGTCTTTAACCAATTACAAGCCAAAGAATCTTTAAAGCCACCTATAACCTGTAAGGACTCCTCCCCCTTTAAGATGGCCCATTTTTTCAGGCCAAACCAATGTATGCCTCCCACGTATTGATTTATGACTTTACCTGCAATCCCTGTCTCCCTGAAATGTATAAAACCAAACTGTAACCCAGCCACAGCCAGTCCACTTGCTCAAGACTTCTTGAGGGTGGCTCTGGGTCATGGTCTTCAAATTTGGCTCAGAGTGAATCTCTCTAAAATTATTTTACAGAATTTGGTTTTTTTTCTGTTAACACAGGTCTCTCCAGCAGCTCAGGAGCCCACCAGGAGTCCGAGATGCAAGGGAGGGGAAATCGAACGGCTCCACCTACCCTTGTCACTGGTCTCCAAGCCTCTCGGGGTTTAGACCTTGCCGATGCCTTTCTCCTTCCAGTTCTGCTCCACAACCTCTTCCCGTGGAGTCTCCTGTAGGTTCAGGAACCCTTCCTTCCTCCCCTCATCCGATCTATGTTTGTCTACCTGTTTGTTTTTTTCACTTTAATCTGAAATCTTTCCTTCTTGCAGAGACACTCCGGCTGGAAGTAATTCTCATCTGCATCTTGCCTCTCCTCCACCTAATGTGATGTGAGCCTTAAAATCAATAATTTGGAGTCCCCTCAAGCTCAGGTGAGTCACATAGTGAAATGCTGCTGATAAAATACACCCTTGGACAATTTTCTTCTAGTACACAGATATCTACTTTGGAGAGGGCACATGGGTTAATGATACACCAATATTCTTTGCTGCTAATAAAAATGTGAAAGATTAATATTTCTGGTGCTTGAAACTCCTTTCTGATCAACTGTTCAAGCAGAGCAATGAGACAGAGGACAACTGCTTCCTATATCTTGCAATCAACAATGCTCAGTATCTGTAAGGGATTTTCGTCCCCAGATACTTAAAGAAATTGCACTATGAGTTATTTTCTATCAAATAGGATTAACTTTGTTCTAGATGGAACACTCTTGATTTTCTCTGCCAAGGAGTGCAGCGGTTTGGTGTGTCATGCGTTACTGCTCACTACAGACCGTCAAACTCATTTCATTTGTGACAAGAGCTGAAATTAAACTTTGTTCTCCAGAGATGTGATGCCCATGTATTAATCTGATCTATGCTTCCTTCCAAGCCAACTTGTATATTGCTACAGTAGCTTCTCTTTTTCCTGCTAAATCCACTTTGTTTGTTTGTTTGTTTGTTTCATTCAGAAGTAAAGAGAAAAGGATTTTAGTGTTTGCCTTGTCTATAGAAAGAAGTTTCGTTGCCTCTATTTGGCATGGGGTCAGCCTTCTACTGAGCTCTAGCAGGCCCAGGCAGGCTACCTCATCATACATCCCTTATTTACTACCTGCTTTCCCAGCTCTGGTTCCGTCGCCTCTGATTTAGCAGCCATCTCTAATGCTGCAAAATAACATGAAACTCCAATATTCAAGAAGCTTCAAACTGTCATGCCTGTGTCAAAGGATTGCCATTTTTACACCTCATCTGAGATTGCAAATCATTGCCTTTATATTTTGTCTCAAGATGGCCAGGAAAGTACAAATCATGTAGTTCTGGGTTGGGGGTGGGTGGGTCTTGATTATTGTCAGTAAAGGATGATGGATAAATGGCTGAGTTCCATTTTTAAACTTATATACATTTGGACCGGCATTAACATATCTGTTAAGTCTTTTCCTCTAAGAGATCATATTTTAAAATATTAGAATATAATAATAATATACTTTTATATTTTTCTCAGATAGCATTTCCCAGCTGAAAAAACTAAGGTCAGTTATAATTGTCTTAATTGATTTTGAAGTTGAGTAAATGCAGAGATTAAAATAGGATACAAATGTGTCATTTGCTATCATAATTTAATAAAAAATAATTCATGGCCTTTGGGAATGTGCATTAGTTTAAATTTTGGTCAATCAAATTAAAAGCAATGCCTACTTATTTGAATTACACAGTTTTGAGGAAGACTCTGAATACTATTATTTTAGAAAATGATTTTTCAAGCTAAGAAATATAATTGGACTTAATGCAGTATTAATGGTCACACTGTGGTCTCCCTGACATTCTAAAACACTCTTATGCTAATAGGAGTGTCAGTTCATGTTGCTTCTCAAACACTAAATGACTCTTGATTGACTGTTGGGAAGGCAATTTTTTTCCTTGGCATAATGTCTCACCATGAAAGTGTGTTGGAGGGTATACTTGTTGAAAGGAATTTCAGGTATATGCTGGATACCCATCAGCCTTCTTGTTAAGTTGGTGTAATTTGCAAACCCCATGTCAGAACATCTGTGCACTTAGACTGTCTCTCTAATGGAATCCCAGGCCCAAGGCCCTTAGGGGGATATAGTAATCCGATTTTATTCATAAGGCTTTTTCTAATTTTTTCCATTGCACCAGGTTAGTTCTGGGCCAATTAGGGACAATGATTTTATTCGTTCAATTGCTAAACACTTGCATTAATAGAATTGAAAATATTCTGTCAATAGAAAAAGTATTATCTTTAGAATCTCTGCACATACACTGAAATTGCATTCTAATGACATACTTGACTTATTTAATACCTTTCTAAAGACATTCAAGTACATTTATGAATTCAGAGTGTGCAACAGGGTATATTTTCCCCTATTTTCCCTTAAACATGGAAGCTAAGGTATAACAGATACAATTTCCTAAAGGTCGCAGTGCCAGATGGGGAATGTGACTGTAGTTGAGAAGTGGGCATGGTTGTTACTTTGTCACACAGTTGTTTGCCCAGGCCAAATGATATCTATTATTCCTCCTCCCATCTCGAAATGATAAGGAAGCTTTGAGTGTGTTCATTTATTCATGACAGACCATGGGCTGGACCACCTCAGCATGGAGGATTACTAAATTTTTGCTCAGTGATGAATAGTAAAACTATGTGTGTACCCTTTCTATGTATACTAATTTCTCTCCTCCCTATAGTAACAAACCATACACATCCCTATCTGAGTGGTACAATAAAAATATTAACAATACTCACTTTTGCCAATGGTATGAAAGAATGGTTACTCTCATTTACTGTTGTTGAGCGCATAAATTGATTAAACATTTTCTGGAGAGCAAATGGCAGTATGGAAGAAAACTTAAAGGCACATTTTTGTTATTTTTTCCCTATAATTTTTATTTTAAAGACATCCAGATATTATAGCTTCTGGCAATATGGCAAATTAGATTATCTGGAGGGCTCTTGATGCAGAAAAAACTAGATCTGTGTAAGTATAATATTTGTTGTACTGTTTGGAACACATTGAATAAGGAAAATTTCTAAAAGATCAAGAAAACATGAGCTGAAAACAGAAAGATAAGCAGGAAGCACATGAAAAGACAGGATTGCCCTAACAATAAATGCTGAAAACCACATTGCACATAGAAAGGGGGACATTGGAACCTGAAATTCCTGGGTAAAGTGGAGGCCCCTGAATGGATGATAAAATGTTTGAGGTCAATAGTACCCCAGGGCTCTCAGAAAAAGCAAACACAACTTCCCTTCAGAATATATAAAGAGGAAGAAGAAAACAACTCTATATTCACATTTGAAGAGCACAAAATTTACAAAGAAATGAACCATCATGAGTTAGGGTCAGCAGGAATAAGCAACAACAACAAAAACTCAAGCAATTTAGACCCATAGGATTTTCTGTCTCTAAAATGATCAAATACAGAATATATGAAAATGATAATGAAATGAAAAACCACAATGAATATATAAAGGATGAAATTTTAAAATGAGTATTCAAGAAGAAACTACAAACTGTGTGCAGGCAGATTTGAAAAAGAACCAAATAAAACTTAATAACATAAAACTTAGTGTTAAAATAAATAATAAAATTAATGATACGTTAAACAGTGACCTCATGGAGAAATAGACAAATGGAATAGAAAGAGACCCATTTTGTGTATGGAAGTTTAATATATAGTCAAGGTAGCACAAGAAGACTTTATTTCACCCTGTTCTTGAGCAGAGGTTAGCAAATTACAGCCTGTGGGCCAAATCCAGCCCACCATGTCCATTCGATTGTATACTGTGTTTGGCTGCTTTTGCTCAACAAAGCAGCCATATATAGTTGTGACAGAGTAGTTGTGATGGAGACTACATAGCCCTCAAAGTCTAAAATATTTACTATCTGGCCTTTTACAGAAAAGGTTTTTCTGACCCTTGTTCATGAAATATTGTTTTGCTAGGTTTACAATTCTAGGAAGACTCAAATCTTAAAGATGATAATTCCTTCCAAAGTGATTAATAGAGTCAATGAAAATGCAATTAAAATCCTAACATATTATTTTGAGGAACTTTACCGGCAATTCAAAAATTCACATGAAAGAGTAAGCACCGAGGAATAGTCAAAAGAAACATGAAGAAGGAGGAAGAGGAGGAAATGGTGAGGGATATTTCCCTACCAGATATCAAAAGTTATTGTAATGATATGGAAATTATGAGAAAATGACATTGTCTCAGAAATAATCATAATTATAATCATTAGTAGTAGTAGTAGTAGTAGTACCAATAACACCTACATAGCACTTCCTATGTACCAGGCACTAATACATATTAACTAATTTAATCCTCACAACTACTTAAGAGGATAGTGTTCATTTGCTCCATTTTACAAATTAAAAACTGAATTACGAAGAAGTTAAGTAATAAACAAATTAAACAATAGAGATTCCAGTAAGAGACTCAGTGTTCTATTCATCCAATGCTGTGTAACAAATCATCCCAAAACTTAGCAGCTTGAATCAACAACAATCGTTTATTATCTCTCACAGGATCTCGTTAAGTTGCAGCGAGATGGCAGCAAGAGCAGGGGTCATCTCAAATGTGTTGGTGCTTGGGCTGGGAAGATTCAAACGGCTGGGGGGCTGGAATATTTGGAACACCTTATGTCTTTCTATTTTAACATGGTTTCTTCTGCATGGTGGCTTCAGCACAGCCAGAATTCTTCCATGGCCTCTTAAGGCTCAAAAAGCATGTATTCTGAGAGAGAGCCAGGCAGAAAGAAGCTGCATCATCTTTTATGCACTAGCCTCAGAAGTCAGCCAGTGTAACTCCACTGTTGTCACTGGTATGGCCAGATCCAGGGGGAGAAAACAGACTCCACCTTTCTATGGAAGCATGTGCACGTTGTAAAAAGAGCACGTGAAGTAGACTTTATTCCTGTAGCCATCTTTGGAATACAGACTCTGCCACTTGCTGACATACGTGAAAACACTATGACTGAGGTGCCATGGAAGATTAGTGGGGGAAAGCTGGACTATTTCATATGTCGTGCTGAGACAATTGGCCATATATAAAAAGAAGCAGATTGTATCCTTATCTCACCAACCCC
>NW_012148730.1:3230029-3249512 GCF_000956105.1 Propithecus coquereli
AAGCCCCGCTAAGTGTGGTCTCGCCAATGTTTCAAAAGCAGTTAGATGTTTTGAACTGTTGCATGTGCTTGTATTTACCAGAGCAGCTCTCCTCCCTTTCTCACACCTTTTCTGCTAAATATTGTATCAACAGGCTCATAGAATATAAGTATTGGAACCCAGCAACAATATTAAGACACACTATGGTATGCCAAATAAATAATATGACACGATATGGTCCTTCATATTATTCAATCTAATGACATTTTCCCTCTAAATGTCTTTGTCACAAAAGCTAGAATTTTTTCCCCGATAGCGCTAGTGGCCATTTCATACACAAAAAGAAGGTAGAAGCAAGGCAGTGCCATGCTGATTTTTCTGACTGCTATACTTCTTGTGCATTATAACCCAAAAGCTTTCTTTCTCAGGCTTTTCTTCTCTCCCACCCCCCATCAGCCCTTCAAAAGGGCCCTTTGCCTTGTCAAGTATAAAAGAGTAAGAAAAACATCCCCGCTGTGAATCAAAGCCCCAAACTGTCCACTTTCATTTTTTTAAACAGTGTATTATGAAGTTGGAAGAATTGCCACAATAGCAGTATTGAGTGAAGAGTATAAAACATCTTGAGCTGAGAGCATAGCAAAGGTTTTAAACCTGCTCTTAAAAAACTGAGCCTACACACACACACACACACAGTCTCCATTTGTGCCAAATTGTGAGATTTAAAACAGAAAAGTGGAGAAGATAATATTTGTAAATCAATTGTGATTTAAACAGACAAAAACTTCTGAAGCAATATGGAGAGTTTAAACAAGACGTGAATTAAAGTGTGACTTAACTGAACCATAGAATTAATAATTGATTATATAAATAGGCCTCAGAAAGAAACTTAAGCATAAGTTGATTGGACATTCTGTAGTAGGGAAGAATAGATCTGCAGCTTGGGCTTCCTCTGATATATTTCATAAAGTGATCCTCACTGACAAGTTTGAATCCTCTTTGAGCTCCTTTTGTGCCTTCTCCTCCTCCTCCTCCTCCTCCTCCTCCTCCTCCTCCTTCTCCTCCTGCTCCCCTTTCTCCTCCCTCCCCATCACACTACATCTTCTGTTCATTGAATTATCTCCATGCTAAAAGTTCACTTTCTCCATTACAATTTGCCAAAACAATTCCACAGTTGGTTCTGCCAGCTTACCTTATAGGTCTTTGGCCCTGACTTCCCACATTTGGCTTCTCCCTGGCTCTCATCACCTTTCTCAGGCTGGGTGCTCTACTTTCTCTTCTCCCTTTCTATTGATGACTGCTTTGGGCTCCAAGGTAGTGTGAAAAATGAATCATTTTATATTTGAAAATTATCTTTGACTTAGGATAATGGGGCTGTCCGTAGAGAAAAGAAAAAAAAAATGGTAGCTACATGTTTGGTTGTTAAGCTTTAGCCAAACTACGGCCAGAGGGTAGGCTGTCTGCTTATGGGAACTACTGGCAGTAGGAGTTTGGACAAAATGTTTGGGCTGCCATCCTACAGTAGCACCATGCTGTATTGCCTTTTATGCCAGGCTCCTGTGATTAGGACCAGGGGAGACTGTCCCTTTGAGGTACATGCAGAGCGAAGCATAAGAAGATTTTTTAAATTGATATGTGAGAGATATATATTTTTAACTATTAGTTTCTACTGGGAGAAAACACACTTCCATCAGAGATTTCCTAAAAGCGAAAATGAAATCTGAGAAAAGAATTTAAACTTTAAGTGGTTATTGGCGAAAATATATTCGTTCTCTCAGAAACTTCTTACAGGTGAAAGTGCCTGATTCATCTATGGTTGCTTGAGAATTGCCAGTTGGAAGGCATCAAACCTCCTGCGGTGTTAGCTCCTCCACTAATGGCACTCAATAACAGTATAATGATGAACTGTTTGTCAATGTGGTAGTTGAAATTTTCTCCATTTTGTCACTTAGCCATTTGCACAGTAAAAATTCCATGAGTTCATAAATACTAGAAACATTGTTAGGAATAGAGTGCTAGCTGTTATAATCCCCAAAAGTAGATTCATGCCACCTGATTGAGAGCTGCAATTATTTCTTGAAGAAATAAGGCTTAGTTTCTTAAGCCAATTTGCTTCTATCAGAAAGTAACAATATTGCAAACATGCAAGCCACTAAGATATTTGAACTATAAGAGAATTCTCATCTCAGCAGGGCAATGTAAATCTATGTTCTGTGGAGTCTTCCAGTCTGGGAAACCAGCTGGGCAAGATTAAAACTTTTACATTTGGCCTTTACGAACTTGGTTCCTTGTAACTGAATAAGAAAAAACATAATCTTCCTTATGATGGATTTGACTAAGGCGTGTCTACATGATTTCAAAACCATAGGTGAGGTTAGTCAGCCCAATCAAACATCCAGTAAACTCAATGGTAAAAAAAATATTCTAAGAAATAAGATATTTTTTTTTCCTGTAGCCCAAAAACCATTTGACAGATTTTATTTTTCTTTTTGCCAATTGAATTGCCGTTGCTTTACACAATGGCCTAAGGCCATAATTCCTAATCCTGGTTGTGTAACAACTCAAGTTGTCTCCAAGAATGTCAGGTGCTGTCAAAAAATTCTCAAAACAAAATTATTTTTAATTCATTTCAAATCACAAAAATATGCCACATAGCACTATTATTGGAAGTCATGAACTCAAATGCTTAAAGTGTCACAATTTCAAAGCAGACCAGGAATAAATGATCCAGTCCAACACTGTTATAGAGCTATTTTGCTCTCTAAATTTGCAATAGTGAGGTTTTTAGGAATGAGGGTAAAACATGCTGATTTTCAGTGGGGTGAGTTTTTTTGTTTTGGTTTTTTTTTTAACATTTATTTGTTATATTATTATTGTTTTTGTTGATGACACTTCAGAAAGTATCCAGCCAATGTTTGTTGGGCATTTGAAAATAATTCTAGCTAGCAATTATGTTTTCCCATGTATGTAAGGAGATACTTCTCTGGAGAAAATAACTGTGCTAAGACTCTTTGGGTTGCAAGTCACAGAGAGCAGTCTGAAATTGGCTTAAGTGATCACTGATGATGATGATGATGATAATGATAATGAGCCTGATGACAGTGATGATGACAATACATTTTAAAGGATTTTGACTCATGAAACTGAGATGTCCAAGAGTATCTAGCTATAAGCAGGGCTAAATCAAGGAGCTTAAACATTTTCACCAGGACTTGATTTTCCTAATCTGTTGGCTCAACTTTTATCTGTACTTAGCTTATATGCTTTTCTCTGTGGCGACTTTTCTATATACAGGCAGACTCTCCCTGTGTCATGGCAATAGCCCCAGGGTTATGTCAACAAGCTAGCAACTGTAACATAAAGAAGTGGTTCAACAAACATTCTAGAGCTCACTCTTTTTTGCCTTGGGTCATGTCCATGTGGGTAAACAAATATCTGTGAGGACCATCAGACCTGGGTCATGCTACCTTTGAGACCAAGAGTGCCACATAAATCACATGGATTGAGAGAACCAGAAGATTGTTGGTCCCTCATAGGAAAATGAGAGTAATACTAAAAGAAAGACACACAAATAAAGACGCCGGCCTGCCAAAATAAATAATATATATATATATGTATATATTTACTTCAAAAATACACCATGCATATTCCATGTATATATTTAATAGTCTTTTATACCCATGCAAAAGTATACATAATAAAAATATAATAATCTTAAATGTTTGTCAAACAGCTACAACATACCAGGCACTGTGCTTGTCTAACTTCTCTTCCCAAACTGTGAAGAATAGGAGAGAAAGCCGGGATTCTGTTGAAGCTGGGGTCCCTCCACAGACAAGAAAGGGAGAAAGAACCTGCAAAGGTTCCTGAGACAAAGGCAAATGGAGCAGAGAAAGGCATGTCATGGAAGTCAAGCCAGTTAAGGCAATGTTAGGCACTTTTATACATGTTGTCTGAAATCTTCACAACAAGATGAGGTAGGCTGTATTAGCAGCCCCATTTTGCAGATGAAGAAACTAAGGCTCAGAGGGGCTAAATGCTCTGTCTATAAGCATATAACCAGTTAGAAAGAGTTAAGGCAGGATCTGAACTCAGATCTGTTATAGCCTGAAAGCCTGTACTCTCTCCACTGCACATTCAGCACTCCTAATTTATATTGTGCTTGTCTTTATACAATTTTATATAAATAGATAAAATATTATATTTTAATACTAAGAAGTTATGATAGCTTTAATGCAATCCAAGTAGGAAGAAATGAAGTAGTACCTTGACACATGAAATCTGACAATAGTAAAAACAGTATTCTATGTTGGAAGCAGAAAAGAGTGAATTTTCTATTTCATTTGACAAGACTGTTGACAGCACTAACCACATTAACATCCCAGAACATCCTTGATCTCATCATTCCACTCTTTGATTTCAAGATAACTGTACCCTGGAAATTAAATATTGCTCTCATCATTGATGCTGCCTATAATGTGAGTAGAAAGCATTACATTAGCTTTGAAAACTATTTTTGGTAATGTTCCTTTTCCATAGAAGTTAATGCTTAAGAATATCTCATTGGAGAACAAATTACAATCAACCACAGAAATATTGAACAGGCCCATTGCAACCAGTCAACTCCATCACACAGAACATCATACATTATTTATAAAATAAAATCTGGGAGTTATTCCAGAGCACATACCAAAAAGTAGAGATAGAACTTCTCAAATATTTTAAACTTGACATGGTTACTCTAATACATTAACAATTTATTTACTAACAACATTTATAGTGCATGCACTAGTTTTTTTTTTAAGTATCAAGTGCATCTTTCATTATGGTCACTTATATTATGAAATCAGTCTTTCTGTACTTGGAGGTTTACATTTTAGTGGGTGGCATTGGACAGCTTTCTGTGGTTAAAGTTTGTCAGCAATTTCATTATCAGCATTTCTTTTTTCCCTCTGAGCTATTTCACAACTGTTCTGAATTGTATCTGGCTGAAACTTGGCATCTAAATTGCCAGCTTAGATAGAATTCTGTCTCAAAGAAAATCCCAGTGTCAGTCTAATGAACTGAATTGTATATATAGCACAGTCGTTTTTAAGTAGCTCCAATCTCTATTTTTAAACCTAGCTATAACTAAAACATTGCAATAATTATGATGTACAATCTATTGTTGATAAGAAGACTGTTAGCACATTAATTTCCTAATTAGTTTTCTCAGCTACAGCCAGGAATTTTAGAATCATTATTTTTATCCAAAGAGGAAATCGATTCATTTCAGCAAAGTTGTGGTGAAACTGTTTTTCTTTTGTAGTTGTTATTTGGCATAACTCATCTAGTTGAATGTTTGCTAAAGTGTTACAGTTTACCTTCAAACTTTTTGTTTGAACATTCCTCAAGCTGTCTTGCCGTAGTTAAAGAGGGACAGAATCAATGCATTGCAGGCTTCCTCTGCTGCTTTGTGTGATAAACACTGTCTAACAAGTCTGGAAAAATCCATTTTGATGCTACTTTCCCAATTAGACCTGTTAAATGGTCTTTGAATGACTGAATTTGGTTTTAGTTTTACACCCAGATATATTGTTAAGCTAATGTTTTAAAGTAAACTATAGTACCATTACCATTAATTTCTAGGAAGTGCCTCTTTTTTTTTTTTTATCAAGTCTGACTATAAGCAAATGAAATTGTAACTGTTTTGTTGAGATTCATTGTAACTTGATTACCCTCTAACTACTCAGTAATTTTTAGAAATTCTGTTCATTCGGTCTGAACAGTTGCAGATGACTTGTATGTGTATAAGAAAACTGTGTTATTAGCCTATGTTCTGAGAATGCCTTGAATATGTGCGCATATTTGGAAGCTCCTGAGGAAAAAAATCTTGCATTCATTCAAAACTTATTTACTGATGCTCTTTGTTACTATGTGTAAGACTCTGAGGTAGGTTCTCTGAGGGAAGTAAAATGCTAAGACAGCACACACGTTCAAGGAACTTGTTCTCTATTATAAGAAATAACATCTACATAAAATCTTAAAAAGCAAAGCAATATAGGATAAAGGTCAGATAGAGACTACAATCCCTGAGTAAAGCTCAGGTCTTTAACTTCTGCTTTATTTCTGTAAGGGGCAATGCAAATATACTTACTCGTTGAATACAGTAATCCAAACTCTCTTTTTTGGTACTAACTGATGAACCCTGATAAATGAACCCTGATGAACCCTGGTTGCTGCATGATGACATAATTCAACAGGTCAAATGAAACCACTTCACAAATTTGGCAATTGTCAATCCTGCTGTAGGCTTGGTCAGTAAATTCTTATAGCATTGTAATTTTTAAATAGCCAGATTAAAACCAAGGCCATGTAGAAGCTATTAAACTATTGCCACTGTGATTTTATTGTTCAAATTCATATTTCCAAAATGACAACTATATTTAAACCTGAACTAGTGCCTCTGTCAACCCTGGATCTTTGAAAGCGTTATTCTATGTAAGTCCAGGTAACGTACTTGGGTGAAGCAGAGGCAAAACTGAATGGTTGAAAGGCGTGACGTAGTAACAAGAATAGCTTTAAGTCCTACATCAAACACCATAAAATAACTTCACTTGAAAGATTTTTCATTCTCTCCCAGTGGGAAAGTTGATATTTTCAAATGAAGATTATCCCTCTAGATGTCATCTTTTTCCCCAGCTAATAATGCCATCTGCTCCTGTCGACTATACACTACAGATTCATAAACTACCACACAATTTCTGAGATAGGAACACCTTAATTGATGGCCACACATAATAAAATAAATGTGGTGATGCTATTTATTAGAGTTCAACAGATATTATGAAATTTTAATTAGTATGTTCAAAGAATTGTGTGATTCAAGAGACCTAATGAGTCAAAATATAAAGGTTTACAATTTGACTACTTATTGAAACTACTTGGAGGTGAAAAGAGAATTAAACACATTTGCTTTGCTTACATTTTCCTGTGCAGGTTAAAATATCACCATGTTCTTTGTTCTTACAGATCTTCTTGTTATATAAAACTCAGAGTTATCTCCCAATACTTCACTGTAATCACTAATAAACATGGTATACTGCTTTACACTTGCTGACTTTTTTTTTTTTTTTTGCCAAAATTGTTTTGTAAGGGTGTACTAAGAAGTTATTGTTCATGATTTAGGCAACAATGGACCTACATTTATTGAGAAGTAACCAATCATTCTTGATAACACATTTAAACTCATGTAATTCTCACCATTACCATTTAGAAAATGTCTTAGAAACACTAAATCTCTGCCTTTTGAACTGGAATATGAAGTGATATGTGGGGGCACTTGTATTAAGGGTCAATTTTATTCAGTGATAAACATTTTTATATTACAACAAGTATGAATATAATATGGGGTGAAATGCAGAATTCATATGATTATTTAGATAAAATGTACGGCTTAAAAGAAATCCTTACCCTACAACAGCTCCTAACCCATGCCAGTCCATTCTTACCCTCACCCTGCTGGATGCATCACCTTCTGCTTTTTATAAGAGTAGTTTAATGGAAGCAAGCTGAGAAGCAGCAACAAAATTATAACTTGGGAGACAGAAAAAATAATCCAAATTTATAGTGTGACCTTGACTCACTGGCATGCTCATCCCCAGAAATAGTCTCTTTTTCTATTGTAAAAAATAATATCTAATGTGGTCACAATGTAGTCCTGGGTTAATGATCATAGCATCTCTTGTTGAGGCTATCTGCAGCAGGTACAGAAACAGAAAGCCTACTCTATTCGCAAGACACCATGAAAGAGAAAGGTTACTGTACCTCTTCCCTTGTTCGCAGTGATCGAGTAGGGAGTTGAAAGAATTGGAGATAGGAACAGGGCATAGCTTTCTGGTTGAACAGGATTCATACAGCAGCTTGCTCCTAAGCTGTCAGAATCACAAAATAAATATAAATACTGACTGTGCTTGCTATCTTTAACTGCCTCTAGGCTAGAAGATATTCCTAATTTAACTCTGTGACTAAACAGACGTATATTATCTCATACAATTGTGACAGAGGCCCTACACATGAAGTATCCTCACATACGTTTTACAGATGAGGAAACATTCTTATGAATGTTAAGTAACTTGCCTATGATCACACAGCTAGAATTCTTTGCCTTCTAACACTCTGCTTTCCTTCTTTACGTTCTCATTACTATTTGAGAATATTTCCTTAGTTATCTATTACAGGTCTTCATACTTCTCCACTTGGTAGTTGAGGAATTTGAACCATGAGACAATTTGCAAGTTCCTTGTTTTAAACACAAGAACTTTTCTTTCATTCTCCTACGAGGGACTAAATCACTTCCCTTTGCACTGAAAAGTTGTTAGGAAATTGAAATCGTGCCTGCTAGGTCCTGGAATGAAACCACCAACTTAGTCTGGGGTTAATCTGAATATTTTAATTATTTCTTTGAACATAACAATTGCATTTGGAAAAGTTACAACATTAAAATTAATTATGATTTAAGTATTGGAGCAGTTGTTTTTCTACATGAAATTTTTTACTGCTTCATTGCACACCTACCTGGTGAGAAAATTAAAATATGGCTCCTAATCTCTAATGCAGACATGTTTCCAATTTTTTGAAAAGGAATGGCTTCAGTGTTTGGAAAATGATTCAATGAACGCATACAACAATTGCAGTAGAATGTCTGTTGAAATATGCATTCTGCTGGATATGAGACTAGTCTACTCTTTTCCTATAGTAACTGGCTATTTTTCAAGTAGGTTAATTGTTCTCCAGTAGCCTGATTTATTTTTCTTTTAGTCATTCAAATTTATTCCTGTCTTCTGATAATGTCATAAAAATCAAATCATACAAAATATAAATTAGCATGCCAGTGTGTTGATGCCTTGCTGTCTAATGATTTACATTCAGAATAACTCCCTTTATGCTGAAAGAAAATGTCTAGGCAGCAAATAGAAAATGATTGTGTATAGCAAGGATCTTACAGTAGCATGAATTGCAATAATAACATACAATAAAGAAGAAATCAATGACAGAGTGTTGGGATGTAAACAAGAAAGGGCCAGTGGTCTGGCCTAGGAATTTCTAGTTGTTCCCCAAGGACAGTTGGACAAATGACAGTGTAAGAGCATTCAGAAGACTTTCTTCTTTCTAATAATTACATTTGTTTTTAAGTTTGCTCAGGAAAACATAATCACCTAAACATAAAAGACCTATGAAGACAACTCTCAATAAAATAAATTGATTTGAGTTCAGTTAAAGTTTTGAAAAATCTTCCTTTGCTTTACTTTTTAAAAATTGGGATAGTGAATTGGTATATAATGTCAATAGGAGAATAAGATAGTTGGGAATTCATGCCCTAATAAAAATGCATGCTTTAGGCTAAGATTTTTGTTACCACTTATTGATATGTTTCTTTAAAAATATGTTTATTTTTAAATTATAAAATATAAATTACCAATAAGAAAAAATAAGTACCTATAATATCCTCTTTTGAGATAAATGACTCATTAACATTGCAATCTGTAGACTTTCAGAGGTTTTTTTGCATTTATTACATAAATGAGACCACATTTTTCATATTGTTTTGACTTGCTTTTTTCACTTCACCATGAGCCATGAAGATAATTTATTTCATTAAATATTTTTCTACCAAATCACTTTTAATGACTGAAGAGTATTATTCCACCTTACTTTTTATACGTCTCCAAAAGTAACTAAGCAAACCCTTGTTTTAGGGCATTTGGGATCTTTCTCATTTTTCATTGATATAACAATACTGCAATGAAGATTCTAGTACATGTATTATGTGTTTTTGTGTATCAATCTGTTTATTTTTAAGATACATTTCTGCAAGTAGATGTTCCATATCACAGAATAGCTGTATTCTTAAGACTTTTGGTACATATTTCCAGAATTCTCTCTGAAAAAGCTTTATGAAATAAAATTCTTACCCACCAATGTGTGGGAGTATTTATTTCATCTTATGCTCCCCAGTGCTAGAATACTACATTCAAAATGGCATTAGTAATTTTATTATTTATTTATTTTTTATTTCTACGTATTACAGGGCTACAAATGTTTACATTACATATACTGCCTTTGCCCCACCCGAGTCAGAGCTTCAAGCATGTCCATCCCTCAGATGGTACACACCATACCCATTAAGTCTAAATATTCCCATCCCCTCATCCCCCACCATCTGCCTGATACCCATTGAATATTACTACTGTATGTGACATAAATGTTGATCAGTTAATACTAATTTGATGGTGAGTACATGTGGTGCTTGTTTTTCCATTCTTGTGATATTTCACCTAGGAGAATGGGCTCCAGCTTTATCCAGGCTGCTCACTATCACCACTTCTAGTCAACATAGTACTGGAAGTCCTAGCCAGAGCAATCAGACAAGAGAAAGAAATAAAAGGCATCCAAATTGGAAAAAAGAAAGTCGAATTATCCCTGTTTGCCAACAATATGATCTTATACCTAGGAAATCCAAAAGACTCTGTCAAAAGGCTCCTAGATTTAATAAATGAATTCAGTAAAGTTTTAGGATACAAAATCAATGCATAAAAATCAGTGGCATTTCTATACACCAATAACAATCAAGCTCAAAACCAAATCAAGAACTCAGTTCCATTTACAATAGCTACCAAAAAAATAAAATACCTAGAAATATATTTAACCAAAAAGGTGAAAGAGCTCTACAAGGAAAACTATAAAACATTGATGAAAGAAATTGTAGATGATACAAACAAATAGAAAAACGTCCTATGCTCAGGGATTGGAAGAATCAACATTGCTAAAATGACCATACCATCGAAAGCAATCTACAGATATAATGCAATTTCTATCAAAATACCAATATCATTTTTCAAAGAATTAGCAAAAACAATCCTAAAATTCATATGAAACCAAAAAAGAGCCCAATAGCTAAAACAATCCTAAGTAAAAGTTACAAATCTGGAGGCTTCATATTACCTGACTTCAAATTATACTGCAAAGCTATGGTAATAAAAGCAGCATGGTACTGTTATAAAAATAGATACATACATACATGGAAAAGAATTGAGAACCCAGAAATAAAGTCACATACCTATAGCCAATTGATCTTCAACAAAGTTGACAAAAACATACACTGGGGAAAACACACCCTATTCAATAAATGGTGCTGGGAAAATTGGATAGCCATATTCAGAAGAATGAAACTGGACTCCTATCTCTCACTATATATAATAATTAACTCAAGATAGACAAAAGACTTAAATGTAAGACCTGAAACTATAAAAATTCTGGAAGAAAATTCTTCTGGACATTGGCCTAGGCAAAGAATTTATGACTAAGACCTCAAAAACAAATGCAACAAAAATCAAAATAGACAAACAGGACTTAAGTAAACTAAAAATCTTTTGCACAGCAAAAGAAATAATCAACAGACTCGACAGAAAACCTACAGAATGGGAGAAAATATTTTTGCCAGCTATGCAACCAACAAAGGACTAATTCCAGAATCTATAAGGAACTCAAATGACTCAATAACGACAGCAACAAAAATGTGCAAAGGACATGAACAGGTAGTTTTCAAAAGAAGACATACAAATGGCCAACAAGCATATGAAAAAATACTCAACACCACTAACATCAGAAAAAATGCAAATTAAAACCACAATGAGATACCACCTTATCCCTGTCAGAATAGCTATTATTGAAAACTCAAAAATAACAGATGTTGGCAAGGATGCAGAGAAAATAGAATGCTTATACGCTGTTGGTGAGAATGTAAATTAGTACAACTTCTATGGAAAACAGTATTGAGATTTATCAAAGAATTAAAAATAGTACCACCATTCAATCCAGCAATCCCACTGCTGGGTATCTACCCAAAGAAAAAGAGATCATTATATCATTATATCAAAAAGATACCTGCCTTCATATTTTTATTACAGCACTATTCACAATAGAGAAGATATGAAATCAACTAAAGGTCCATCAGTGGATGATTGTATAAAGAAAATGTGGTATATATATACCATGGAATACTACTCAGCTGAAAAAAGAATGGCATTATGCCTTTTGCAGCAACATGGATGGAACTGGAGGCTATTACCTTGAGTGAAATAACTAAGAAACAAAAAGTTAAATATGACATGTTCTCACTTATATGTGGGAGCTAAATAATGTGTGCACATGATCATAGAGAGTGCAATAATAGACACTGGAGACTCAGAAGGGTAAGAGGGTGGGAGGGTGAGACAGAAGTGTGTGATAAAAAATTACTTAATGGGTACAACGTACACAATTTGGGTGATATGGTTACACTAAAAGCCCAGACTTCACCACTACGTACTATTACTATTGCTATTCGTGTAACAAAATTGCACTTGTACCCACTATATCTATAAAAAAATAAATAAATAAAATAAAAAGTTGTAAGGAGTAGTTCAGTTCAATCCAATTCTATTCAAAACTAATGAGTTAAGATAGAAATAGTACGGCTTTGGAAGCTATAGTTTCCAAGTATTTGGCTTACCATTGGGTCAGTTACTGGGTAATTTTGTGTCACACACACAAAAATGACCTATTCTAAAATGCATCGACTGCGGGAATTGTCTACAATTGAAGATTTCTTCCTTCGCATTGTTTATGAGGTTTTCTCTGCACAGTACTTAACATACTTAAATATCCTTGAAGGGATCATTGTGACTTTTATCTTTTTCAATGCTTTCTGTCAACAACAGGGTTCTAATAAGTCTGATTTTAGCAAAGAAATAAAGGCTCCAAAATCCTTCTGTAGGAATCTATCCTATACATGATTGTGAATCATTTAGAAATTTAGGTAACTCTTAACCAATGCCTGACTATGGCTATTGCTTATAATTTCGATCTCCTACAAATATTCAAGTTATATATTGCTGTCTTTTTTATACACCTAGCTTTGGTGTAGTGGGTTGATTAGTGTCCCCCCAAAATTCATATCTACCCAGAACCTCAGAATGTGATCTTATTTGGAAATAGGGTCTTTGCAGATGTAATTAGTTAAGGATCTCTAGATGAAAGCATTTTTGAGATTTAAAGTAGGGCCCTAAATTCAATTGCTGGTGTAACCCTATAATAAGAGGAGAGGGCACAGAGACGCAGAGGACAAGACCATCTGAAGACAGAGGGAGACATTGGCGTGATGTCTACAAGCCAAGGAACACCAAGACTTATCTGCAACCATCAGAAGCTAGAAGAAAGGCGTGGTGTGATTTCTCTCTCAGAGCCTCCAAAGAAATCACCAACACCTTGATTTTGAACTTCTGGCCTCCTGAACTGTGAAAGAACACACTTGTTATTTTAAGCCACCCAGTTTGTGGTACTTTGTGACAGCAGAAAAATAATACATTTAGTAAGCTACTTAAATCAATACTTTCAATAATTTATTTGAGTTCAACTCTCCTATCTTTGCCTACAAGATTTTCATCTTCTCCATTGGTCTATCACTTGAGAATACTCTACATTGACTAGCAGCAGACATTAATGACAATTTACCCCCTCTCTGCTGCCAATGAATTTTTGGGACTGTGCAAACTTGAACTGTCTCAGCTTTCACACTGAAATCTATATTTTGTATTTCACACAAAACAAAAAAAAAAAGGAAAAAATAAAGAGAAAACTTCACAGTGAAATTACAGAAAGATGTGTCCCCTGCCCATTTTGACATATTCCTGAGCCGAATCCATTTTTTTATTGTTCTTATTTTCAATTTTTCTATGTTTTGCAAGAGAGAACAAAAGCATGACAGTATCCCCAATGTTTACCTAGGGTCAGGTATGAACCTGAGCTCTGGTGTGATTAGCTAAATATTAATATATATGGTAACACCTAATGTTGAGAAGTATTTTTCAATGGAGGGGCTGAAGGAGAATTTTGTCCTAATGTCCTGGTCAAGCCAGACTACAGGGTTATTTTCTCTCTATTTTCACATTTACCTTGTTTAAAATCATCATATTTGTAGTATGAACCTCTCTGTGATACAAGCTCCACATTGACACTCAGATCATGCCAATGCTATGAAGTGACTATTGAATGTAACTTTTTAAAGAGAGCTAGAATCTTCACAGGCTTGGTGTCTAAAGTCAACCCAGGAGTTTTGTTTTGTTTTGTTTGGTTTGGTTTTGAGATGAGGTCTTGCTCTGTTTCCCAGGCTAGGGTGCAATGGCATCATCATAACTCACTACAACCTCAAACTGCTGGGCTCATGCAATCCTCCTGCCTCAGCCTACCAAGTAGCTGGGACTACAGGTGTGTACTACCGTGCCCAGCTAATTTTTCTATTTTTCATAGAGATGGGGGTCTCACTCTTGCTCAGGCTGATCTTGAATTCCTGACCTCAAGCAGTCCTCCCACCTCGGCCTCCCAGAGTGCTAGGATAACAGGCACGTGAGCCACCAGGCCCAGCTGACATCTTAGAAGCTGCCTACCATATGCGGCTAAAATGTTACCACTGGATGAAAGGGCTGCCTGCCCTCTCTAGAGCCATTAGATGACTATACACAAATTTATGAAGGGCTTCCATCTGAAATTATTAAAAACATTGTGATTTGATCAACTTTAGTACTTCGATACTAAGTGTATGTATTTTCTAAACTTGATTTTTTCTCTTAGTATAGGACATTTAAAATTGTCTCAGACTTTCAAATAAATAAAGCCTGTGTTTTGAAGAGTTGCTGATTGCCAGATATTTTATTATACATAAAAAAAATTGAAATTTGTCAGTCCCGTAACAGAGCTCTTTCAGGCTTTGGAGATACCAGTGAGGTCAATCAAAGGAGCATGCAAATCATCGTGAGCTAAGGTTTAATTAGTAGAGAAAAGCAAAGTTAAGAAATGCATTACTTCTTTTTAGGTCCAAACCTTAGTTTTCATGGCAACGAGTCATGAATGTAGTCTCTGGAGTTTTGACAGTTTTGTTTACCTTTCTTGGCCAGGTGCTCAGCCAACTTGGCAGGCCATAAAATTTGCACATAGTTTTTAAATGCATTTCACATTATTCATTTCATGTAGAATTGGTGGAACATACATGGCTTTCCTATCACTCCTAATACCATAATATTGGCCCTCAACATACGATTCATATAAATGCACTCTGGAGTCCAAATTAGGCCTACTTTATATACTATAGTGTCACCTTACTGAGGCTGAAGACAACCAGTCTCATCAATCTTGCATAGCTGATATCTTATATAACATTTCAGATGAATAATTTCAAGCCCCATTTCATGAATATAATTTCTTAGTTTAACCTAACCTATCTCTTAATGCTGATCCTAGATTTAACTGAATGGCCCATAATTTGCTAAATTTTGCTTTATGGAAAGGTAATCTGTGCTCACATATTTGCATTTATGTCTAAAATCTTTTGTTTTTGTGATTCAGTCAAGCTCCTTTTGCTGCTGATTAAAAATATTGCTAATATTTCCACTGACATATTTTCCTGGGTATATGTATATTAGTTTGGTGAATATTTATGAGCTTATCTGATTCGTGTACATAATATTTAAAGATTTGTTAAGAAAAATTATGTTGGCTGACAATGTTGTGACAAATGTGAACGTCAATGGCAGAAAGGACGAAAACATTTACCTGTGAAATGACAAACCTTGATAAATATGAAAATCAAACCTGATGATGAAGTTTATGAAGGAAAAAAAAGACCCATAGGAGGAATAAAGGGCAACAAACACACCTATACCACGAAGCTTAATGCTTATGTTGCCAAATCAGTAATAAGCAAAGCATGTATAAAAACAACCTGCTGCATGAGAATTGACCAAGATTGATGATGAAATTCACCAAGTGATTAAAGTAAAAATGTCATTGTATTAGAATTAAATCATTACCCAGAAAGTAGAATGAAATGGTGGGAAATAGGTATATTAAGGCCAAAAAAAAGAAATTAACAAAATTCAAATCACAATAAAGATGTATTGGCAAGAATTGATTGGAAACAGGGCATATAGTAGATATAAATAAGATAATCAATAAAAGTTATTTAATCTCATCAAATAGCAGTATTTATCTAGAAGCTTAGCACAATATAAAAGGACAAAAGAGAGTGCTAGTGATATATGAGGCTGATGTTGTACACAGCTCCTTTGCATTTTCTTTACCTCTCAGTTTACAAGAGATAAAAATTGTGTCTCAGAGATTCCTGCTGAGAAATATAAAATGTTAAAACAAAGGCAATTATATTCATGCCATAGCGGGTAGTAACACAATTAGAATGATGCAATGCTAGTAAAGTCCAAGACTTAGAGAACTTAATTCTAGCTCTTAGTAAAGTTGCAAAGAGTCCAAAGTGGCCAGCCCTTAATGAAAGAGCTACCCTTTGAAGAAGGCAAGCATTGGTCAAGGTTGGAGCATTAAACTTTGATAGCAAATCAAATGAAAGTTTTCATATCATTCTGTGACTAAGTAGAGCTTCAATCTTGACTATCAAATCAGGCCTCTTCAACTAAAATTAGACAAGATTGGGCATGTTCAGGGTGGTATGTCCATAGATTTCAACTAAAATTGTATCTATTAAGTTTTAAAAGTCAAAATTCAATTGTAAATCCTTCCAGGTCTGTAAGAGGACTGCAAAATTTTCCCATGATATATAGGAGCTTGGAGAAGGAGAAATACAGTTTAGTGGGTAACAGTGTAGTTTCTGGCATTAGATAACCTAGCTTCAAATCCTGTCTCCATCACTGAGAAGTTGTGTCACCTTGAGAAAGTTATTTAGTTTCTCAAATCCTTTGTGTCCTAACCCGAACATGAGAATAATGATAGTAGCCAAGTACTTGGATTGTTGGATGGATAAACAAGAAAATATAACAAGTAAAGCACTCAGCAAGTGCCTGGCATGCAACAATGGAACTAAATTGAGGTGGTCCTCGAATGAATTAAAAACAAAATGCCAATACTATGTTGTTTTGTTACCATAGCCTTGTAGTATAGTTTGAAGTCTGGTAATATGATGCCTCCAGATTTGTTCCTTTTGCTTAAGATTGCTTGGGCTATTTGGATTGTTTTCTGGTTCCAAATGAAGCATAGAATTATTTCTTCTGGGTCTGTGAAATAATGCATTGGTATTTTGATGGGGATTGCATTGAATCTGTAAATCACTTTGGGTAGTATGGACATTTTAACAATATTGATTCTACAGATCCATGAACGTGATACATTTTCCACTTGTTTGTATCATCTGCAATGACATATAGCTAACTGATCTTTGACAAAGCGGGCAACAATATACACTGTGGAAAAGAAGCCCTATTCAATAAATGGTGCTGGGAAAATTGGTTAACCACATGCAGAAGAACGAAACAGGATCCATATCTTTCACCTTTCACAAAAATTAATTCAAGATGGATAAAGGACTTAAATGTAAGGCATGAACCCAAAAGAATTTTTAGAAGAAAACGTTGGAGAAACTATTATAGACATTGGCCTAGGCAAAGAATTTATGACTAAGACCCCAAATGGCAATCATAGCAACAACGAAAATAAATAAATGAGACTTGATTAAATTAAAAAACTTCTGCACAGCCAAGGAAATAATCAATAGAGCAAATGGACAACCTACAGAATGGGAGAAAATACCTGCAAGCTGTACAGCCGATAAAGGGCAAATAAGCAGAATCTACAAAGAACTCAAGCAAATCAGTGAGAAGAAAATCAAACAACCCCATTAAAAAGTGGGCAAAAGACATGAACAGAAGCTTTTAAAAAGAAGATAGGCAAATGGCCAATAAACATACGAAAAAATATTCAACATCCCTAATCATCAGGGAAATGCAAATTAAAACCACAATGAGATAGCACCTTACCCCAGTTAGAATGGCTTTTATTAAAAAGTACAAAAACAATAGATGCTGGTGTGGATGCAGAGAGAAAGGAATGCTTCTACACTGTTGGTGGGACTGCAAATTAGTATAGCCTCTATGGAAACGGTATAAAGATTCCTCGAACTAAAAATATACCTACCATTTGATACAGCAATCCCACTAATGGGTATTTACCCAAAGGAAAAGAAGTCATTTTATCAAAAAGACACCTGCACTTGAATGTTTATTGCAGCACAATTCACAATTGGAAAGATGTGGAATCAACCCAAGTGAACATCAATTCATGAGTGGATTAACAAAATGTGGTATATATGTGCCATGGATTACTACTGAGCCATGAAGAAGGATGAATTAAGGCCTTTTGCAACGATTTGGATGGAACTAGAGACCATTATCCTAAGTGAAATGTCTAAAGAATGGAAAAACAAACACCACATGTACTCATTATTAAATTGGAACTAACTGATGAACACACATGTGCATAGAGGGCAGTAAAACTCAGTGGAAATCGTGCAGGGGGGAGGAGGGGATAGGTGACAACCTCCTTAATGTGTACAATGGACACTATCTGGGTGATGGGCACACTTATAACCATGACTCAAACATTATAAAAGTGATCCAGGTAACCAAAAATATTTGTCCCCCTGTAATAATTTGAAATAAAAAAAAATCACAATGCAAGTGAGGCACTCACTTAGCACAGTACTTGGTTAGATGTAGTAATACTCAATGTATCTTAGTTAAAATAAAATAACAATTATAATAATGTTATTGAAACTTTATCTATAATTGTAAGAAATAATTTGGAGATGAGGGGAAACTCCTGGACACAAAACAGTTTGCAAATTTAAAGTTAATTTTTTAGATGACACAAATAATGCATGAATAAGTAAATGTGTCAAACATCATAGAAAAGTATCAGGCAAAAATTGTAATGTGTTCCCCTTGAACCCCCTTACCAATGCCAATCACCTGCCCTCCTGAGAATAATGACTGCTATTATTTCCCCTTTTGTATGCATAGTATGTAAATATGTGTGACTGTGTGATCATATTTGGTGTATTCTACAACTGGCTTTGATCCTTAACAATATTTCTTGGAGATCATTCCACGTCAGTACATGGAGATCTACCTTACTCTTATGTTAACTATTGCATAATTATCTGTAGTATGAATGCACACTACTATGTTTAACCATGTCCATAATCGTGGACTTTTAACTTATCTCCACTTTTCTCTGCTATAAACAATGCTGCAGTAAACATCCATGTAAATGGCTCTTTGTGAATACATGCAAATAAATATATTTGGAACACAGTCTTAGAAATAGAATTGTTTGGATGAAGAACATATACTTTTAAAGTTTGGATAGACACTGTAAAATTTGCCTTCAAAACATTTTTCCCATTTGTACTCCTTTCAAGTGTGTATGGTAGTATTTGTTTTCCCACACTCTTACCAATGCCAGAACATTGGACATTTCCCCTTGCTCTGTCTCTTACTCTCCTTTCTTTTTTGCCTCTCTGATGGGAAAAATATGTCATTGTTGGTTCAATTTGCATTTCTCTAAATTTTCATGAGATGAAGTGTCTTTCCATATGTTTACTGGCAGTTTGTATGTCTTTTTGTGTGAA